>NC_067472.1:58234220-58444220 GCF_947179515.1 Apodemus sylvaticus | reverse complement strand
CCTTGCACCTACCAACCCCCCACGGCCCATGCCTTCTGGCGTTCTTGATACCTGCCAAGCCATTTTCTGCCTCAAGAATCTTGCACGCTAGTCCCTCTCTCTGCAGTGTCTCCTGCTCTCACTGAGTCTTCTGTTCTGTTTTGTTTTTAAACAGAGTCCCTATCAGAGACCCACCTGCCTTTGTCTCTGGAGTGTAGGATTAAAGGCATGTGCCACCACATGTGGCCTTTTTGTTTTGTTTGAGACTAGGTCTCCAGTAGGTCTCCAGTAGCTGGGGCTGTCCTTGAACTCCTGATCCTCTCGCCAGACCTCCTCAGTCCTGGGATTACAGGCATTTTGTCCACTCCTGGCTAGAGTGTCTGTGCTTAGTTCTGCTCAGGGACTGACTTGGATGGTCTTCCCTCTGGCGCATGGGCCAGATGCTGTCAGTGCATAGGATAGGCTCGCAGTGAATGTTTGCTAAGTGAATCAGATGCAGGGGAGTGGAGCTTAGACCCCAGGGTGGGCGATGGGGAGAAGGGGGAGCAGAAGTACTGAGGGGCACGGGGCCGAGGCACTGAGAATCACACACCATGCTCAGGATGAAGCTCTCCCCACTCCCCACCCTGGAGCACAGAACACGTCTCCCACTGTCAGGCATGGAGGCTGCTCCCAGAGGACACTCTGCCTTGAGGGGCCACATTCTCCTGGGGTCCCTAGCTGTGTGTAAGCCTCCTGCAAGCGCATCAAATACTCAGACTACAGTGGCCTTAGAGAGCGGAACTATCCCTGGCCAGAAAGTCTCTGGACTCTTGGAACTACCTCAGCTTGCGAGGGTCCCAAGGCACTCAAGAGTCCAGGTTGTGAGCTGGGGCACTAATGGTTAGTGCTTCATTCCAGGGCCCACACTGTGGAAGAACAGCACAAACTCCTCAACTTGTCTTCTGACTTCCACACACTTGGCATGCACACCACCCTACACATAGACACAAGCGCACACAGTAAAAAAATAAAACACAATAATGAGAAAAATAGAGTCCAGGTTGTAAGCCAGATATTTGGTGGGTCGGGTTTCTCGGTGTAAGTAGGTTCATGAAGAGCAGAGGCAGCACAGGTGAGGAAGCTCGAAGGTCTCTGTCAGACCCATGGAGCTGTTGCGTGGGCTTGGCCTACAGAGAAGAGAGACTAGCCAAACCCAGGGGACCGAGCACTGGGGACAGGACTGGATCGTGGGCTCCAAGCACACACCTGGCCAGCCCCCAGATCCTGCCTTAGCTCTTGGGGCCACTGTCTGTTGAATGACCCTTGATGGCCCAGCGCTGGAATTTCCTAGTTTACCTTTCATATCAGGCAGACAGAACTTGAATTTGCACACCAGGCAAATGGGTTTCCTGCCCTGACTCAATGCCTTCATCTACAGGAAGAAAGGGAAGCCATTGGACCGCTCACAGGAAGAAGTGAATTGAATGAACTAGGCCCACACTCGGCGGCAAGGAGGCGCTGCCACCTTCTCTTCATACTCCCTTTGGAACAATAATAATGAAATCTCAGAGCAGAGTGTGGGGGCATGTTCTTGTAATCCCAGCTTGTAGGAGGTGGAGGCAGGAGGATCAGGAGTTTAAGGTCATCCTCAGCTGCTTTGGGAGTTCGAGGCCAGATTGGGTGATAGGCAATCCTGTCTCAAAACAAACCAAAGAATGAAATGTATATAGCATTTGCCTCTGAGTAAGGCTTTCTAGCTCATCACTTTATGTAATTATCAAATACTCAGTGTAAATGCTCAGTGAAGAGCCGTTTCTGGGAACGTATAGAACCCGAGCCTGGCACTGAGGAGCGCACCATCCTGGTTGGCTTCAGACCATGACCTCTTTTGTTCCCAATACGGCCGTTAGTTTACAGCAAGCCACAGAAAGCAGGTGAAAGTAGTGACATTTAGGAAATTTCCTTAAAGCTGTGACAGCTGTCACCTGCAGGATATCTGGGCAGCCAGTCAGCATAGAGCCAGGAGAGGCCTGGCGAGACAGAAGGGTGTGAGCTCAGGGATGAGCTCAGGAGACGGTAGGGCTCATAAGGCTCAGGTACTGCCCACCTCCAGCTCCATCCTGAAGCCCACTGTCTGTCCACTGTCCACCTCCGTTCAGCCTGATCTGCACTTCAGAGCTGGAACCTGGACTTGGCTAGATGACCACTTCAAAACATATGCTAACATCTCCCCATGAAGAGGGAATGGAACAGAATCAGCCCAGGTGTTTCCATGGTAGAGGAAGGAAAGGGGGAGGGGAGATAGCTCAGTGCAGGTAAAGTGCTTGCCATGCAAGTGTGCGACTTGAATTAGATCGACCCCAGAACCCACACAAAAGAGCTGGCTGTGGTGATGTCCATGTGTAAGACTGGCACCAGGAGTGGGCAAGGTGGGGAAGGGTGTGTGTGTGTGTGTGTGTAGAGACAGGCAGATCCTTGAGGTTATCTGACCAGTCAGATGAGTCTACCTGATGAAGTTCAGGCCAGTGAGAAACTGTCTCAAAAAACAGAGCAGGAGGCTGGAGAGATAGCCTGGTGGTTAAGAACATGTCCTCTCAAAGGGAGTATGAAGAGAAGGCGGCAGCGCCTCCTTGCCACTGAGTGTGGGCCTAGTTCATTCAATTCACTTCTTCCTGTGAGCGGTCCAATGGCTTCCCTTTCTTCCTGTAGATGAAGGCATTGAGTCAGGGCAGGAAACCCATTTGCCTGGTGTGCAAATCAGGACATGTCCTGCATTTGGTTCCTAGCACCCACTTTGTTGAGTGGCTCAAAATTTCTTTAAGTCCATCTCCAAAGGACCCAATCACTCCTTGTGGCTTCCACAGGCACTCCCACTTACTCCCACAGGCACCCTCTCACACACAAACACATTTATACATAATTTAAAAATAAAAACTGAATCAAGCAGAGCTGTTAGTCCCAGCGCCTGGGAGGCAGAGGCAGGTGGATCTCTGTGAGTTCAAGGCCAGCTTGGTCTACAGAGTAAGTTCCAGGACAGCCAGGACTATACAGAGAAACCCTGTCTCAAAAAACCAAAATAAATAAATAAATAAATAAATAAATAAATAAATCTTAAAAAAAAAAACAAAATGGAGGGGTTACCTGAGGAACAACAGCTAGGGTTGACCCTTGACCCCTCCCATGCCTATACACACAGGTGCACATACATGAACCTGCACATATACAAACATACACATACATGTGTATATATGCAAATTATATATGGAAGATTCCTCCTGATGGTAATTCCCAGGATTCTGTTTTTTTTCTAGCCTGGATAAGAAAACACTTTCTCTGGCTAAGTCAGGAACTCCTGGGTAAATAGCTCTACGGCTTCTCACCTGTCACTCAATCTCTCACTCGCGTCACCATCCCTCGGCCCATATGCTTGAAGCTTCAGCCAGAATGCCCCGCCCACTCTTCTCTAGACACAGGGAACCCTTCCCTGTCTCCACACACCGCTTGACGTAGTTTCTTTTGCTTGAGATTTCCTGCTTTTCCCCAAAGGTCTCACACCTTTCTCAATTCTTCAAAACCCCGTCTTGTTGCAGCTGGGCATGGCAGCAGATGCTTTTACTGTTAGCAGAGGCAGGCAGATCTAGAGGAAGTCTCACCAGCACCACGAGGACAGCCTAGAGAGACAACACACAAAAACAAAAGGCAAAGACCCCTCCAAACTCTGTCCTCTGAAGCTTCCCGTAATCGTTCCAACAAGCAGATCATTCCTTCTCCTATACTTCTCTGCCTTCTGCTAGTATAACACTGTCTATCCTGGAACAATCCATTCTGCACTACTCCTACTGGATGCTGGGTATTTGAAGAGATGATGTAATATCTTACTCATCTCTAGGTGCCTTAGGCCATCATATAGGAGCAGATTGGCCAGTATTTAAAAACTAGAGCAGGCACAGTGGTGCATGCCTTAAATCTCAGCATTCAGGAGGCAGAGGCAGGCAGGCAGAGGCAAGCAGATCTTTGTGAGTTCTAGGCCAGCCTGGGCTACATAGTGAGACCCTGACTCTCTCTCTGACTCTCTCTCTCTCTCTCTCTCTCTCTCTCTCTCTCTCTCTCTCACACACACACACACACACACACTCAAGAATCCACATGGCCACACACATAAAGTCCTTATGTGCCAGGCACAGTACTACATCCTCATAACAAAGTTTCCTTGAGCAGCCCCTATTTACCCATTAGAATAAGCACAGAGACTAGAAAGTATGGGCAGGAGCAAGCAGCAGCAGATGGCAGAGGTGGGATTTGAACCAATAATAATAGTAATAATAAATAACAAGCAAATGACAGACTAGGAAAGGAACCAAAAGGAGGAGAAAGTGCAGCAGGGACCTCCGAGGTGGCTTGGGGTGCTTGCTGCCAAGCCTGATGCCCTGGCTTCCGTCCCTGGAACCCACACGGAGGAAAGAGGACTGACTCCCAAACGCTGTCCTCTGACTTCCACACGTTCACCTGGCATACGTGTACCTCCCCCCAAGGAAACGTTTTGGAAAAGTGCAGTGAGTGCGGTTCTTCTGGACCCTCTCACTGAGGACTGAGGAGGAGAAAACCTGCATCTAAATTCAGCCTGCTCATAGAGATGCAGTCTTCCTTCTCCCTCTCCCACTCGCTTATTACTGCCTCCCACTCAGGAACTGAGAACTCAGTGTAAAAATAGAAACCCTGGAGGAGTTCGAAGGGAGCTCTGGGCAGAGGGACCCACCTAACGGTGACCTCCGAGGGTGCTGGCTCTAAGGTCCCACAGAACCTGATAGGAGAGGGGCTCTGGCTTGTCTTGGGGGTGTTTCCCTCGGGAGCACAGTGCAGTGTGTCTCGGCACCCTGCTGGGCTCCCTTCTGTGGCCGACCCAGGTCTTGGCTCCATCCTGTCTCTCTAGGCGAGGCAGTGTAACCCTATTCCTGGTCCCCCCTTCACACCCAGCTCATTTGCTCCCTGGGACTCTGCTCTGGCCTCCCCTCGGGAACCTGGTCCTTGCTCTCTCTGTGGAATGAATTCATATGAGACACAGAACACGGTGTAGAAGCCAGGCAGAGCTTCTACAGGATAACATGAGGTGTTCTCAAGGGTGGGGATGGGCCGTGATCAAAGGGGTCATTGTGGCGGGAGAGAGAGTGTCCAGAGAGACCGCTCTATGGGCCTACATGTTGGTAGTGTCCTAGTTTGTTCTTTCCATTATGACAAACACCACACCCAAAAGCAACTTGGGGAACAAAGAGTTTATTCGGCTTATACCTCCAAGTCACAAGTATCACTGAGGGGACTGTGGTGGATTGAATAGGGGTAACCCCAAAGATTCGTTTGAATGCTTGGTTTATAGGGAGTGGCACTATTAGGAGGTATGGCCCAGTTGGAGGAAGCACACACTGTAGGGGCGGGCTTTGAGGTCCCCTACTCTCAAGCTCTGCCCAGTGTGGAATCCAGTCTCCTGTGGCCTTCGGATCAAGACATAGAGCTCTTGTCTTCCCCAGCACCACATCTGTCTCCGGAAGAACAGCTAAGCTCATTCTTAACTGCTGAAGCGGCGGCTCTCCAGCCTTCCAACAGGCCAAGCTGATGGCGGCAACTTTTTATCTGAAGATAAAGACAACCAAGATTAATCATCACAGGGAACCTTTAAAACTTTTCTTTGCTATTGTTCTTGGTTTTGGTTTTTTTTTTTTGTTTTGTTTTGTTTTGTTTTGTTTTGTTTTGTTTTTTGAGACAGTTTCTCTAAGTAGCCCTTGCTGTCCTGGAACTTACTATGTAGACCAGGTTGGTCTTGAACTCACAGAAATCTGTCTGCCTCTGCCTCCTGAGTGCTGGCATTAAAGGTATATTACACCACCACTCAGCTTAATACTATTTTTTAAAGTTTTGGGACAGACGACATACCTGAAGAGAGTTTTCCTGATTGGAAAATGACAGGGTCATTTGAGCTCATTTAACTTAGGGAGGAGCCAATGGTATTTTATATATATATATATATATATATATATATATATATATATATATAACCAGAATTCTCCTGCTAATAGTAACCTTATGATCTTTTGTAGAGTTAGAAAGTCACATATCCATCTGCTAGGGCCAGATTCAGATTTCAGTCTTTTGCCAGGAATCAAAGCCCTGTGCTTTCAGGTCCTGTTTCACAAGCTGCTGATTATGAGTGCTTATATTATTATGATTAATGACGTTCAAAGCGTGATGATGTCTGGCTGGCTACCTGGCAACTTCCTCTACTGCAAAGCCATCCCTAACCCTGACAAATCCCAGAACTCCTTTTCAAGCTAACTGAACCCACAGACTAGGTTTATCAAAGTAAAAACAAAATAAAAAAAAAAACACAAGATAGGCACAAAGAACAGGGACTGAGGTCAAAGACGGCGTGAGCCTAACACCATTCAGTTCCCCTTTCTAGCTGCAGCCCACTCTGAGAAGAAAATTCCCAAACGGAGCTGGAGCAAGCACTGGCTGCTCTTCCAGAGGACCCGGGTTTGATTCTCAGAACCCACTCTAACTCTAGTTCCAGGGGATCTGACATCTTCTGGGTTTTATTAGAAATTAGTTTGAGATTACAAAGAAAGAGATCACCACCCCAACGGAAGCGCCTGGACAAGGCGGGCCTTACTCTTGATCATAAGGCTCCACCTGGGAAGAGTGAACTAACAGAGACAGGAAGTATGTTGGTTTTTGTTCTAATTCATACAGTAGGCGTGACTGAGATCAGACCTCACAGTCTTAATTTAATTGGCTAGTCTGAAAAGAATGGCACAGGAACTGAAGGAAAGGCAAGGGGGGTCGTTGCTCTAAGAAGAAAGGGGTCACTGCTCCAGGTCATTAAATTCCTGGAATACAGCTGTGTAAACAAGGCTTTACTGGGTGGAGGGATTCAAATATTTGTATAAAAATTCTCACCAGGAAGAGGAGCAACAAAGATTTGTCCTTTACACAAGTTTTATAGCATTTGATAGAAAAAAGTTGTATCTGATATTTCTTACTCTTCTTCAGTCACTGCATGCATATGGTGGACAGACACATATGCAGGCAAAAAAAAAACACCCGTGCACATAAAACTATAAAATAAAAATTAAAATGAAAAAAGGAAGAAAAGAAAATGCCCAAATAGTTCTCTCAGGCAACATCTAGAAGTTAATCTGTGTCAGTATCAAGAGAAGCCTCTGGGCCGGTCCATAGTTGTTTGTGCCTTTAATCCCAGTACTTGAGAGTCCGAGACAGGTGGATCTGTGGGAGTTCAAGGCCAGCCTGGTCTAGAGAGGGAGTTCCAGGACAACCAGGACTACATAGAGAAACCCTGTATAGAAAAAACAAAAAATAAGGAGGGGGAGGAGGAGGAAGAAGAGGAAAAGAAGGAGGAGATGCTGATTGGCTCCCCCAGATCAGGTGATTACTCTTGGTGCCATTAGAGGCTCCTACAAAAGCAGGGTCATTTGGTACAAACATGCCACCAAGCAGAAACCTAAGTGATATTGCTAGAAGGAAATACTTTCTAAAGGGTGTCTCTGCTGGGGATGGTGGCCACACTTTTAATCTCAGCACTCCAGAAACAAGAGACAGGCAGAACTCTTTGAGTTCCAGGACAGCCAGGGCTATAGTAAGACTTCATCTGAGTGAGGTAAATAGATAGGCAGATAGACAGATAGACAGATAAAAATAAAGGTGTCTCTGGCAGCTGCTTGCACCTCTCTTCCGGTCCTTACTGTGTGCCTCTTGAAGCCATATTCACACTCTTATCAGTTCTGCTCACCGGTGGAACTAGTTGTGTATTTGCTAACCCTGCATTCCATACATGCATGGCTGATCATGCTAGGACCCCAGCCTTCCACACATGCACACCTACCTGACTGTTAGGTCAGTGCTTTATCCTAGGAGCTGCTTTCAGAGTCTGTCTTCTGTGTGTGCAACCTGTGTTCATAAATATGCTTTAATGTTCTGTTGTTTTTAATTATTTCTTATTATGGTAAGACAGGCTCTCACTATGTAGTCCTGACTGTCCTGGTACTTGGTCTGTAGACAAGGATGGCTCCAAATTCACAAAAGTCAGCCTGCCTCTGCCTCCCAAGTACTGCAGTTAAGGGCACAAGGCACCACACTCCACTTACAGCTTCCCAGTTCCGATTTTGAACACAGGCTTCCAGCATTACCCCCGCCCCCCCCCCCCCATGGGTTCTGTACATTATGTTGCTTGCCCTGCCTTAATTCTGAACTCCTTCCTCCACTCAAGACAGGATTTCTTTGTATGGCCCTGGCTATCCTGAAACTTGATTTGTAGATCAGTCTGGTCTAGAACTCACAGAGATCAACCTGCCTCTGCCTCCCGAGAGCCAAGATTAAAGAAAAAAACCACCCCCTCACCCTTACCCCACCCCATCTTCCTACTCCCCATCTCTCCACACCTGGCTTCTTTTGAACTCCTTTTGAGCTGTTCTTCCCAGCCTGTGCTAACCTGGGGCTGCTGGGGCAAGTGCCTTGCACTGGGAGGCACAAATAGCAGAAATTGCTTCCCCCATAGGACTAGAGGCCAGACAGGCTGAGATCAAAGTGCTGTGGGCACTGAGGCCTGGTGCAGAAGGCTTCGGTACAGTGTTCTCATGTGGCCTTTTGGCCTCTCTCATCTCTTTCTCTTTTGAGGGCACCTGATCTTCCTTTCTCCCTCCCTTTGCATTTTTTTTTTTTTTTTTTTTTTTTTTTTTTTTTTTTTTTAGATAGTGTCTTACTGTATAGCCCTAACTGGCCTGGAATTTTCCACGTAGATGAGGCTGGCCTCAAACTCATAGAGACCCATCTGCCTCTGCTCCTGAGTGCTGGGACTGGGGGAGTATGCCACCATACCTTTCTTTGGTTTTACGAGAGTCTTCCTAAGTAACTCAAGCTAGTCTGAAACTTACATGGAGGCCCTTCTGACCTCGCTGTACCTAAAGACCCTATTTCCAGGCATAATTCCAGGAGCGCTACTAACACCATCTTGGCAAACAAAGACATGGATGCTGACGTTTTTTTATATAAAATGCCTCAGTATTTGCAGTACCCCACAATACTTCCTCCCATGTGCTTTAACTCATCTTTCAATTATGTTCATTGTCTATTATATATATGTAAATGGACATTATCCTGTAGTTGTTAGAGAACACCAACAAGAAAGTCTGACTGTGCAGTACAGATGCAATCTCCCCCTAGTATTCCGCACCTGTGGATGTGTATTATACATATGCATGTTCACAGGTGTGTGAACATGTATGTGCAGTTGTGTGTGGAGGCTAGAGGGTGATATCAGATATCTTCCTCACTTTCTGATTTACTGATGCAGGATCTCTCTCCAAACCTGGGGCTCACCAGTTTGGCTATTCCAGCCAGTCAGCTTGCCTCAGAGAACCTGCCTCCTGAGTCCTGGGATTACTAGCAGGATGCCTGATTTTTGTGTATCTTCTGTGGATCTGAATTCCAGTCCTCACACTTGTGTAGTAAGTGCTTTACCCACTGAGCCATCTCCCCAGCCACCCCTACCTCCTCCTTTCATTCAGTAGTGAGTTGAATCCATAAACACAGAGCCCCCTGAGCTGGGTCTTTCCTGTACTGTTATGTTGTGATAGATTTGGCACAACACTGACCTTGTCCCTGAAGGTTGCTCCCCATCTGCCTCCTCACTTTGGGTTCTTTACTTTAGTGTCTGTTGTTTTGGGGGAGACCTGATCTTACTCTGTAGTGTAGGCTGGCCTTAAACTCTCGAGGCTCTGATCTCAGCCTCCCAAGTGCTGAGATGGCTTCCCGTGCTTGGACTGCTTTTGGTTCTTCAACTTGGATAGCACCTGCTCAACTCAATCTATCAGGACCTTGCCTGTCATAGCCCTGAGGACCATGGAAGGAGGACTGGGTTACCATTTTCCTCCACTACATAGGAAGTTTGCATACTCTCCTGGGACTCTGCTGTCTGTCTGAATGATGTGGTACCAATAGGCCTGATGGATCCTCCTGGAACTTTGCTGAGATGCATCTTGATCCCACATACTGTTTCAGCATTGTCCCATGGTTGGCTTAAGACTTCTCTCCTATGAATGGGATCTTATGTGATCCTAGATGTGCATCTGTATCATAATAGCCAGTTGTTGTGTCTTGGATTCCTTTTTGATGACAGGGAAGTTCATTAATTTCTATAATGTTTAAACTTAATGCCGTGGATGGTTTTGAGTGTCAACTTGACACAGACTGGAGTTATCACAGAGAAAGGAGCTTCAGTTGGGGAAGTGCCTCCATGAGATCCAGCTGTAGGGCATTTTCTCAATTAGTGATCAAAGGAGGGCCCCTTGTGGGTGGTGCCATCCCTGGGCTGGTAGTCTTGGGTTCTTTAATAAAGCAAGCTGAGCAAGCCAGGGGAAGCAAGTCAGTAAGTAATAGCCCTCCATGGCCTCTGCATCAGCTCCTGCTTCCTGAGCTGCTTGAGTTCCAGTCGTGACTTCCTTTGGTGATGAACAGCTGTGTGGAAATGTAAGCTGAATAAACCCTTTCCTCCCCAGCTTGCTTCTTGGTCATGATGTTTGTGCAGGAATAGAAACCATGACTAAAACACTTAAATTTTACTTTATATGCATGGATGTTTTCATCTGAGTGTATGTCTGCACCACTTGCATGCCTGGTGTCTGAGGAGCCAGAAGACAGCGTCAGATCCCTTGGAACTGGAATTACAGATGGCTGTGACCTCCTACTTGCATACTGGAAATCAAATCAGATCCTCTGGAAGAACAGCCAGTGCTCTTAACTTCTGAGTAGCTCCTCATTAAAAGATTTTTTTTTTTGAGACAGGGTCTTTCTACTTAGTTCTGGCTGGTCTGGTACTTACTATGTAGACCAGGCAGGCATCAAACTCTCAGAGCTCTGCCTGCCTCTTCCTCCAAAGAGCTTGGATTGAAAGTATGTGCCACACACCTTACATTCTTATTAAAAAATATTTATGTTACAGAAGATGTGCAGTTGTAGTTGCCACTCCTAATTTGTGGGGACGGGTTCCACAGTCTCTCCCAGAGTTCTCAGATGCATACACCCTTTGTACTGAATGGCAGAGTATTTCATATAGCCCACAAGTATCTTCCAGTGTACATCCTTAGGTCCTGTCTAGATAACTTACAGCAACAATACAACGGAATGCTACAAAACAGCTTCTACTATGTACTCATTAGTGTGTGTGTGTGTGTGTGTGTGTATGGGCAGATGTGTGTGTGTGTGTGCATGTAGGGCAGGGGTCAACAGTGGGCACTTCTGCAACTGTTTTCCACCTTTTTACTTTATTAAATACACATATACATATTTAATAAATATTTTGGATTTAGAGACAGGGTTTCTCTGTGTAACCCTAGCTGTCTTAGAACTGCCCTTAGACCAGACTGGCCTCAGACTCAGAGAACTACATGCCTCTGCCTCCCCAGTACTGGGATTAAAGGTGTTTTCCATCTAAATGGGAAGCAGAGGTAGCTCAGTGGTTAGGAATACTTTTGCTCTTGGAGATGACCTGGGTTTAGTTCCCAGAAACTACCCAGAGGGTCACAATCATCTGTAACTCTAGATTCAGGGGATATGACACCATCTTCTGAATTCCTGTGCATGCATTATACACATGGTACACACATATACATTCAGGCAGCACTCAAATATATAAAATAAAATTAACCAGAAAAATGTATTTATTTGCATGCATGTTATTTACAGGTGGGACTGTATATGCCAGGGTGCGTTTATGTGTGTGTGTGTGTGTGTGTGTGTGTGTGTGTGCCAACTGAGAATCAGGTTCTCTTTTCACGTTGTTGGGTAGGCTCTCTTGTTTCTGCCCCGTCCCTCATCCCCTAGGCTAGCTGGCCCACAAGCTTCTGGGTGGCTCTCCTGCCTGCATCTCATCTCTGTGGGTTCTGTAGATCCGTCGCAGCAGGCTTGCTGGTTAGCTCTTTTACCTGCTAAGCTGTCTCAACCCAGCCTTCCACCTTCCACAGCTTTGATACAGAGCCTGGAGCTTTCCAGTTTGGCTAGGCTGTCTGTCCCCACCTTCCCAGCAGCAATTCTACAGATGGGTGTGGCACCACCAGGGTTCGTGTGTGCTGGGGACCAAACCCAGGTCCTCATGTTTGCCCAGAAAGCACTTTACTAACCGAGCCAGATCCTCTAAAGGCAAGAAAAAAATGAGTCTGTGCCCGCTCAGTTTGGATAATTAGTTTTAAAATATTTTTGATTCACAGTCAGTTAAATCTGCATATGTCAACCCCACAGATAAAGAGGGCTGTATCCCCACTGTATTAAAAACCAAAAGACTGTAAGCCTTTCTTTTTAAAAGATAAAAATTGGTATGAAAAATGTAACTCTTCCTAGCTCTCTAATGAGGGAGCTCAGCTCAGTAGCCTGCAGTTCTGCTCAGTGGGGAAATCCCGGAGCTTGTCCAATTCATGCAGGTTACTTCCGTTTTACACTTGGACTTCAGCTTCCCCCCTTTTTTGAGGGGGGAGGGGCAGGCAGGTCTCATTGAGTGGCCCTGGACGGTTGACTTGGAACTATGTGGCCTGGGCTGGCTTTGAATTTAGAGGTCCAGCCAGCTCTGCCCGCTCTACCCGCTCTGCTAGTTTAGTGCAGGGATAAAAGGCGTACACCACTGTGTCTGACTGTCTCACTGATGTTTCCTATTCTATCCTTTTTTGTTTTGTTGTTGTTGTTATTATTATTATTATCATATTTGTGTGTGTGCATTTGTAAAATTGCAGGTACATGTACCAAGGCACACACATGGAGGTCAAAAGACAACTTTTGGAATCAATTCTCTCCTTCTACTGTGGGATTCAAGGACTGAGAGACCAGAGGTCCTCATGCTTTCTCAGCAAGCACTTTATCTGCCGAGCCAACTCCCCAGCCTCACTCCTGGTTTCTAGTCTACTCTAGGCTGTTTTAGTTGACTGGTCTATTACTTTATTGGCTTTTGGGGACCTCTGATGATCTTGAACAAGTCTGTCTCCTTGTCTCTTCTTTTTAAAAAACAAATTCAACTAATTAACAACACCCCTCTCAAAAATCTGGGGGCTGGAGAGGTGGCTCATCAGTAGGAGAAAGCACTTGCTGGTTTTGCAGAGGACCTGGCTTTGGTTCCCAGTACCCACGTGGCGGCTCGCACCCTTTCGTAACTCTAGTTCCAAAGGATCTGACACCACTTTAACTTCCACAGGATGCAAAGGGGAAACCCCTTCAGCTTCCTGAGTTTCAAGAGCCCAGACCCAGGCTCCCAATCTGTCTAGTATTAAATCAGAGCCATCTAAAACCCTCTCCTGAATCATTCAGGCACACTGTGCTCCTGGAGAGGCAGGACCTGAGGAGATGTGCCTGTGGGGCTCTGGCTTGGGAGCATACCAGGCCACCTGGTAAAGGCAAAGGGGCCACCCTCTCACACACCCACTTAAGTTCCCCACCCCTGGGCAGCTGCTTCAGATCGTTGGCAGTGAGCCTTCTGTGGCTGCTGCTATCTCTCATTTTCCATCAAAGGCTCCTACGGAGGCAGCGTGTACTCAAGGTGTTCTTCTTGTCTGGGCATGAAAAAGTCTGATTTGGAATCCAGAGGTAAAGCTGGGCTTTCAAAGGTTCACACTGGGGTTGGTGAGATGGCCCAGCAGGTAGAGGCACTTGCTGCCAAGCCTGACAAATTGAGTTTGAGCTTTGGGATTCACAAGATAGAGGGAGAGAATCAACTCCAGAAAGGTGTCCCCTGACCCCCACACATGCACTGTGGCACAAAAGTGCCCCCCTGTAAATAAATGTAGTCTGGTGCTGCAGAGATGGCTCAGGGGTTAAGAGCACCATCTGTTTTTCTAGGGGACCAGTTTCAATCCCAGCACCCACATGGTAGTTCACAACTGTCTGTATCTCTAGTTTCAGGAGATCTGACACCTTCATACAGACATTTGCAGGCAAAACAACAATGCACATAAAATAAAAATAAATAAATTATTAAAAAAATAAATGTAGTCTAAGAAATTAAATCAAACTTTGGAGGCAGACATAGGAGAATTGAAGCAAGTTCAAAGTCATACAGGTTTCCATAGTAAGACTCTGTCTCTAAAACCAATCCACCAATCAAAGAAACAAAAACAAAGGCCAAAGAAACCATAGACTGAGCAATGACTTCTCTATCCCGTGTCTGCCTTCCCAGGAAACAGTGCAAGAGAAGGCCAGGCAGGTGGCAAGTGTGTGGGCGTCAGGGTGGATTGGGCACAGAGGAGAGTGAAAGGAAGGCAGAGCTCAAAATAAGCACAAGTCAAAGCAGACTCGCCTACACTGCTCAGGTGAAGGCCCCATCCGTCCTACACTTTGCCCTGGAACGGGCAGGTGCTTGCCAGGTTGTGGGCTGGAGCTCTTTCAGACATTCTTTTGTGTGTGTGTAAGCATGTGTGAGAGTGTCTGTGTCAGTGAGTTGTGTGTGTGTGTGTGTGTGTGTGTGTGTGTGCAGCCCTCTGTACCAGTAACTTGCACATCCACGGCTTCAGTCAATCAAGAACAAACTCATTGCCTTATTGTTGATATATGCAGTGTAATGAGGCTGGGGTCTTGTGTCTGTTCTGGGCAGAGAGCCTAGTACACCGTCTTATAAGTGGAACTTGAGCAATTACAGTTGGTGTGATTTATTTTAAATTTTATTTTTTTGTTTATTTATTTATCTATTTTTCTGAGACAGGGTTTCTCTGTGTATGCCTGGCTGACTACAAACTCAGAGGTTCACCTGCCCCTGCCCCGCTGAACACTGGGATTAAAGATGCATGCCAATACTGCCCCACTTTATTTTTATTTTATGTAAATGGGTATTTTGCTTGAATGGGCATATGTGTACCATGTGCAAGTCTTATACCAGCGAAGTCCAGAAAAGAGCATCCGATCCCTTGGAACTGGAGTTACAGATGGTTGTGAACTGCCATGTGGTGCTGGGTCCTCTGTGAGAGCAGCCAGTGCTCTTAACCACTGAGCCAACTACCCAGCTTTTTGTTTGTTTTTTGAGACAGTTTAGAGGTCAGAGGACAACTGGTGGAAATTGGTTCTCTCTTTTACCACTTGGGTCCTGAGTGTTGAATTCAGGGCCTCAGGCTGGAGAGAAAGCGCTGAGACAGCTCACTGGTTCCTGGTTCCCTTATTTTTACATTTGAGAGCCTTCTTTTGTGACAGGGTTTCACCTAGCCATTTTGCAGACTGTCTCTCAGAGTTGCCTGAGATATTTCTAGTCACAACACCAGGGCTGTAGGCTTGGGACTGAGGACCACAGGGCAAGCGCCATTTTTATCAATGACACTGGCCTTGGGCCCCAGCTGGGAGAACACTGGTCAGGCTTTGCCCTCTAAAGCTGCCCTTTTGTTCCTCTTTATTCCACAGAAGTCTGATGGGTTCCTTGTTGAGGTCTGGACATTTGCTGTGAATTGTGACGCTAACCTGGTTGCCCCAGAGAGGAGAGAGCCTACACGTAGACACAGGGGCACTATATGACCTTGTCCCCAAGTTATCTCTAGATTGGTAAATAAAGATGCTGACAGCCAATAGCTGGGCTTTTAGGTGGGTTTTAGGGTTACTGGGCCTGGCCGGTTGGAGGAGAGGAGAGCCTGAGGGAGGGAAAAAGGTGAAGGGAGGAGAGGCTGCCTCAGGTCAGGTGAGTCATGAAAATGTGGCCCTGAGGGTTGGCCAACTGGAGTCAAGAGCAGCCCAGATGAAAGAAAGAAAGTAATAACTCAGAACTATCGACAGGAAAGCGGATTCTAATAGCATAGAGGGCAGATATCCGCCCAGCTCTTGTGCTGTTTAAGGTTCATTGTAAATAATAAAAGTTGTATATCTTTTATCAGGGAACTGAATGATCAAGGCAGGGTCGAAAGTCAGGATTGGGATTAAAAATTAGACCAGGCAGAGAAGCATGTGGCCAGGAGAAACAGCAAGTCTCTGGGGTACACTGCTCGGGAGATGGCCAGGGCAGCGGTAGAAGAGTAGATTAGGGATTAACCCCCCTCCAAGTAATTGTTAAAGCCAAATAAAATAACCATGGTCTGAGTCTCATTTATTTGTAAAGTAGTCAGAGATAACCTTAACACGGTCTCCTCTCCAACATACATTAGAATGTTCTTTCTCAACTCCCTTGACAGCTGCAACTTTGTCATCCGGGGAACAGTAAGTTGCAGCCATGGCAGGCCCTAAGTAGCCAGTGCTCCTAGAACACACAGTTTATACTCAGATCTTCCTTATATCCCTCCTTAGGACTCCTCAAAATAACCCACCAGCGTGGTCATGTTGTCTCTATTCCAAAAGCAGAATCGCCTAGCATTAACCACGCTAGAGTGATCAAGCCAGGGGAGAGGCATACTAGGTCTGTCTGACACTGGGCCCAGCTGTGTAGGCACAGACACACTTGTTTTAGTGTAGTAGCCCCACCTCCAGCCAGGCCACTTTTAACACCGGCTCTGCAGTGGTTTTCCTCCCTGGCTTTAGTCACCATCAGGCAGCCCATTCCTGACCCTCCAGGGTGTCTAGTGCCCACAGGGGAAGTGACCCAGACTTCCCAGCAAACAAACCTGCCCACGGATTTCCATATATACAGAGACAACTGTTTTCTGTCCCCACAGCTGGGAAGGGCTGGACTCGAAGTATCCCAGCTTGCTCTGGGTCCTCCTGGTGGTAGCATCTAGGTCAGGAGTCCTTGGAGAAGGGAAACCTGCACTGTGGTGGGACAGAGCAGAGGTAGCATCAGAGCCATGCAGCCTGCAGCCACAGCCATAGGCCTGCTCTGGATTCATGGGATTTAACCTTGGCAGTGCTGGGGATCGAGCCCAGGGCTTCACACGTGCAAGGCTAGCTGCTCTACCACTGAGCCACACCTGTGATCCCAATACATTTGTTAGTTTGGTCTAGTTCTTTTTGAGGCATGGACTCTTGTAATCAGGGCTAGCCTCCAACTAACTATGCAGCTCAAACGCCTGCCTCCCAAGTGCTGAGATTACAGACATTTGCTTTCAGGCCCACAAGATACATTTACTAAAATTTACTTTATTTAGGCCCAGCATGGTGGCTCACGCCATGAATCTCAGTGCTTAGGAAGCAGAGGCATCTCTGAGTTTCAGGGTAGTCAGAGCTATGGAGTGAGACTTTGCTTAGAAAAACAAACCAACAAAGAAACAAAAACCAGTATATGTACTTGTTAAAATGAAGTGACCTAGGGTTTGTGAGAGAGCCTTTGCCTGTCCCCACCCTTTCCTATGCAGGCGCTCTGACAGGTGCCGCTTCCGAGTTCCAGACAACATGCTGGCCTCGTAGCTTCTTGGCTTTTCAGACATGGATGTTCTATCATCTATTGACTTCACACTGCAAGGCAATGACTCAGTGCCCTCATGTCCCCTCCCCAACATACACTAGAATGTTCTTTCTCAACTCCCTTAGCGGTAACACCATGATTTGATTTGGTGTAATAAATATTTACTGATTACATTATTATTATTTTGGATTTATTTTATTTGCATGCTAGCATGTGTGTGTGTGTGTGTGTGTGTGTGTGTGTATGTGTGTGTAGGCCATAGGATTCTCTGGGCCTAGAGATACAGGCAATTGTAAGTTGCTGTGTGGTTGGTGGGAACCAAATTCTAGTTCTCTGTAAGATCACCAAGTTCTCATAACCACTAAGCCATCTCTCCAGCTAGTTTTAATTTTTTTTAAATTTATTTAATTATTGTGTGTGTGTGTGGGGGGGGGGAACAGCCTTGTGAGTTACTCCTTAGCACCTAGAGACCGTAACCTGGAAAACAGAAATATAGGCTGTTCTCATTTCTCTTAGGGGATTTTCCAACCATCATCCTAGATGCTGGGCAGCCTGAAGGAATCTTTCCCAGCTGCCACCCCAGAACAGCCTGCTGTAGCTCCCCTTTGCCCCTTGGGGAGACTCCTCTTGCTTCCCTTCTCTGGGGACCTCTGCACCCTCAGCTGGCTTACTTCATCCTCAGCGGTTGACCTCAGTGGGCATCGAGGGAGGACTGCCTCTTGTCCCATCTGAGGCCCTCACTGTCTGGGTGAGCCTTGTAAGTGTAGGAGTGGATTGACTGCTTGTCTTGGAGCTGTGCTGGGGCAGAGATGGTCAGCGGCAGGCACAGTGGGAGGGGGGTGCAGAGAGGAGCCAGCGTCTGCCTTCCTGTCATAGCTATTCCCGCACATGCACTAAGGGCAGACTCCTCTTGGGAGGTCCAGCGCTGCCATCTGGTCTGCGGCCTGCTGGGCCCACTCTCCCAGATCCCGAGAGCTTCTCCCTGGCACCTGTAGTCCTGCCAAGGCCAGGCACAACCAAGGTGAACTGAGGACATGCCAGGCTTTGAGTGCCAGACTTCTTCAAGGCTTGCCTAGGGCAATCGCTTCCAAAGCCTGGCCCTGTGGAGCACAGCGTGTGCCCTGGCCCATTGCATCCCCAGGTGCCCTGCCAGGGGCTGTTATAGCACTCACTTCCCAGAGGTGGGCGCTGAGTCAGCAAGTGTTCTTGCCCTTAGTTGCTCGTGGAGACCTCTCTGGAATTAATGACTAAGCATCCTGGGCTCATGAACTGCTCTGATGTTTACATGTATGTAACTCCAGGAATCCAACAGTCCTGTGAGAAGACAGAGCTCTTATTTTTATTTAACAGATAAGGAAATCAGGGAACAGAGAGGTTGAATGACTTGCTTGTTATCACTTAGCTAGCTAAGAATGAGAACAGAATTTCACTTTCTGTCTGGCCTGGTGTGTGTGTGTGTGTGTGTATGTATACACTCATTTGTCAGGGGTCAACCTCAAGCATTGTCCTTAGGTGCCATTCCCCTTGTTTTTCTGACACAGGGCTCTTCTTTTCTTCTTCCTCCTCTTTCCCCCTCTTCCTTCTTCCCTCTCCTCCCCCACCCTCCTCTTCCTCGTCTTCCTCCTTCTTCTTTCTTCAACAGGGTTTTACTATGTAGCTCTGTAGACCCAGCAAGTGTTGGGATTAAAGGTGTGCATTACCATACCTAGATGACACAGGGTTCCTTACTGGGACCCATGGCTCATTCACTAGCCCCTGTTTCTTGGATTAGGAGCATATGCGACTGCACTTGGACTTTTATTGGGGTGCTTAGGATTGAACTCAGTCCTCATGCTTGGGAGGCACATCTTTAACTGTCTAAGCTATCTTACTCAGACCTTGGACATTTGACACACTTTGTTCTCTAGCTTGATAAGGACAAATTGGGACTGTGTGAGGGTGTTCTCTTGGGATATAACATCCCAAAGGATCAGGATGCCCATTTTACAGAAGAGACAGTTAAGACCAGAGAAGAGGAGTCAATGAGATGGCTCAGTGTGTAGAGGTGTACACTGCACATGAAAATTTGGAGACTGGAGTTTGATCCCAGGAGTCCAAATAAAGAAGGGGGGAAAATTGTCCACTGACATCCATGTATATACCGTGCCATGTGTTCACACACATACGACATACACACAACTGGGGGTAGGGACAGAGAGGGAGAGGGGGAGGAGGAGGGAGAGGGACCATATGAGCGCATGCAGAAGTGGAGAGTGATTCCCCCAAAAGTCAGGTTTCTTGCAGGGAGGAGACTTTGACCCTTGGGCCTTGGCCTCCTCAGTTCCTCCAACTGGCTGTCCATATGTATTCCATAGTCTCCCTCAGAGTGGGGTTTTGAACATCCAGCATAAGCCCTGGCCTGGGAGGCAGCAGCTCCGGCTGTCAGTCCCAGTTTGTCTCTGGCTCGCTGTAGCCTATTCTCATCTGTAAGATGAATGGCGTCCTTCTGGATACACAGCTCTCGCTCAGAGAGTTGCTGGGACACAGCGTTTTCTGTGTGCTGTACTGCTTTCCTCACTGAGCAGCCATGAGGTCCAGTGTCCCCAGCAGAATTTCTTCCCACAACCTGCTCCCAGCCTTCTTCCTTTCAGGAAGCTGAAGAAGATGCCCAGTTAGGCCCAGTGCCCAGCCCTGGTGGCTTCAGCCCTGGTGAACATTAATTCCGTTTTGTAACAGCATCAGGCAGCTGTGCCTTACAGACACAGTCTGAACCACTTGAGGACAGGAGGAGCACTGGCAGAGCCATGCCGGCTGAGGAATTCCTTCCCCAGCATGGGGCAGGTTGAAAAAGAGGCTGCTTGAGGAACAGGAACTGAGCAGGGCAGACAGGAGTGCAGTGAGTCCCAGGCCTGCTAGCTATCAGACCCGAGACCCCTGGACTAAGACAGAGAGGCTCTGTCCACAGAGGCCAAAGCAAATATGGGGGAGCACAGCCTGAAAGGAGGATGTAGATCACAACAACTGGACAGATACTGTCTGAGGGCAAGTGAGGGGCAAGTCCTGGCATGTGCCCCTACCTCGGCCATGCTGACCCGTGCTAGGGAGGCCTCTGGATACCACATCCTTCATGAGGGCCTACATTGACAGAGAGGTCTAGAAGATGGGGAATGTATGTCCTCCATGAGGCAGCTAGCTAATTGGCTAGGAGGTACCCCCTACTTGAACCAAAAGCTACATCACCCCAGCTCTTTCTGGTCAGATTTGAGCTCAGCCTGACTACAGTTCTGTCCTGACTCAGTGTGGTTCCCTTCCCCCTCCGCCCCCCACCCCAAATCTGGAAACTTTGACGGATGGGGAAACGAAGGCTCCAAGTTCAGGAGGGTCTAGGCAGCTGTTACAGAGCCTGGCTCGAAGCACTCCTTCTCGGTGGCCTATAAAACCGACGGAAGTCAAAAGATGGGCCAGGCATGCAACAGGGACGAGGGAGGTAAGGGGAGCAGGGAAAGGAGTCATTTGCAGCAAATTCATGCAGTGCCTGAGCCAGAGCATTGTGGCCTGAGGCCTTTGGAGCAGTTTGTGCTTCTGAATCACACCACGGCCTGTCTGAAATCGAGCCTTGGTGCATGCTGATCCATGTGCAACACACTTCCTGAACACCTACAGTGCAGCCTGCACGGTCTGAAAGGGACGTTCACAGCAAGTGCAAGGAGAGGCAGCCTTGCTCAGTCAGCACAGGCTGTGGATGTAACCCCTATTCCCTAGTCAGTGATTCAGTCTGATAATGTCGCAGTCCTGCTGAGTGGCAGTGGTCTCTTGCTCCAGCTAAAATACCCCAAACACATGAGATTCCCATGTCCTCTGGCACAAGTGACCCCAAATCAGAAACTTGAGAAGCTGACTCACAGCTCTTGAGGCCATGCCAGAAGTTCAGGAGTCCGGCATACTACCACACCCCTATAATCCCAGCATCTAGGAGTTAGAGGTTAGGGTATCAGGAGTACAAGGCCAGCTTTGACTTTATGGTGAATTTGAGGCTAGCCTTGGCTACAAGAGACCTTACCTCAAAATAAACAGATAGACCTGGCAAGATTGCTCAGTGGGGAAACCGCTTGCTGTGTGTCCTTGATAACCTCAGATCCACCCCCAAGATGCACAGTCAAAAGAGTGAACCAACTATGAAAGTTGCCCCCTGACCTCCACATGTGCACTGTGTCATGCACATGCACACACATACATGCACACATACACCTCGATCCAAGCATGTGATCACACAAATAAAAATGTAATTTTTAAAAAAAAACTTTAGGTGAAAAATGTAATTTTTAAAGTTTCTGCTCTGTTCCCACAGTCTAGCTTCCAGGCCAAGTTCCCAATGGCCGCCGGGGACAAATACTGCCCAGGACCTCTTTTGTGCCTTTAGTGGCCCTGCCAGGTTTCTGAGCTCTGAGAAAACAAGGATCTCATCACTGCATCGCCCTTCAGAATGAGACCGTGGACTCTGAGCCTGCCTTCTCTCACAGGAGCTGGGAGAGGCCCAGAGCTTGTGTATTAGTCACTAGGCAAATAGTTTCCCTTGGCTCAGTGGCTTTATTAATGTGTTCAACCCCAGTGCTAGGCAGTGTGTGTGTGTGTGTGTGAAGAGGAGGAGGAGGAAGGTCTCTTCTCCACTCCTGGCCTCAGTTTCCCTCTGTCACACAGGGAGGGAAGACTTCCCTGCTTCCTTCATCAGGATATCATGAAGTCCAAAGGCGGCCGTATGCATGTTTGGCCTTCTCAGGCATATGGCGCCCACACTGAGGACAGTACAGATGTGGTCCTAGCCTTTGAAGGCTCACAGTCTATGAGGGAAGCCCAAATCTTGGCCAGTCACTGGCAGCTGCCCAAAAAGCCATGTGGAGCTTGGCCCTGTAACCAGGTGATATTCACGAAGTTCTCAGCCTTTCTTCAGGCTTCACTGAACTCTGACCTGGAAGTGGATGGCTGGTCTGTGTGGGGCAAAAGGGTCAAAGTTGCTACTCTTATTTCTCTGTAGGTCTGAAAGACCTTCATAAATGTCAGCCCAGGGGGTCTTTAAAACCCAAAGGCAGAGAACCTTCTCCCCAGGCCTCCTCCTCAGGTCTTTGTTAAGATAGGTGCCAGAACCAAGGCTTAAACAATCCGGTGACAGAGGCCTCCTGGGGTCACAAGACAAAGCGCAAAGGCTGAAGCAGTTCAGAGTCCAGACAAGTCATGTAGAGGCAGATGAGGAGACACAGGCGTGCAGCCAGTGGAGTGAGGAGTCACAGCAGCTCTAGTTGTTGGTGTCCAACAAGGTCTCCGGGGAGGCTGGTTGACTCAGGGTCACACTGGGGAAGCTGGCGACAAAGCTCCTCCACCTTCTTTTCATCTGCTGGAAGACCAAAGTAGGGCAGACATAGTAGTGGCTTCAAGTGGTGTTCCACTCACAGCCACCAGGTGGGGGTAGAGCCATGAAAGAGAAGCTAAGCTTCTGGGGGGAGGGGAGACCCTTCCCCCCAACCCCCACCCCCGCTGGGAGGCTGGGCCAGGAGGGGTGGGGGAATCTACTCTTCATCCCCCAGTGAGAAGAACAGACAGTAACTTGCCAGAAGTTGCATTGGTCAATCTCCCTGCCTCCTGCTCTAGTCACCCTTGCAACATAGTATTACAGTAATCATTTTAATACAGCTCAGAAAGGCTAGTGTGGTAATGCGTGCCTGTACTCCCAGCACTCAGAACACAGGGTAGGATCAAGAGTTCCAGGCCACTCTGGGCTGCTTAGTGAGACCCAATCTCAAAACAGAAACAGCTCTGACCATATCCCACCCAGGCCCCATTCACCCACCCTCCTCCCAACTTTCAGCGAATCTCCAGTGCCCACAGGGGGCAAAAAAAAAAATCACAACTGCTTTAGTCAAATGCATTCAATTCCTGGGTATTTTGCTTGGCTTTCCTCGGGTCGGCTGTGCTCTTAACCCTTTGCTGTCCTGAGTCCCCACCCTTCCCCATGAAACTGATAATTCAATTTGAAGCCACACCTGCTGGTATTGTCTCAGCCACCGCCGGCTGCCTCCTCTCTGCGTTTGGATCAGCTGCTCTGTGTCTCCCAGGGTCCCTGGCAGCCGCTCCTGGGCAGAGACCTCCAGCCCTTCCGTTCCATCGAGGCCTTGCGACCTGGACTTTTCACGGCCCTGTCTGAGACTCAGTGCCCGGTGGAGTCGGCCCTGAGACTCATGGAGCCTCCCATAGGAGGGTCGGGGTTCTCGAAAGGACTGACTGCGCAGGCTGGTCCCCATGGTTCTAGAAGCTAGCTGTGATCTGTAAGCCGCTAGCTTTGTGAGATGGCCTGGTGCCTTCACTCATAAGATGGGTGATCACCAGAAGGCAAAGGTCAGTGTCGCTGAGGTGGCTGTCATAAACCAAAGGGCAGGCCACAAGGCTGAATGTCTCTGAGTCATCTCCCTGTTGACTCCTCACTCTGTGGGACTATAGCGCGCAGTCTGGCTTCCACCTCAGGATCCTTCTGAATGCTGGCCTGCCTCCTACTGTCTTCCCTCCTCCCTGCAGACAGCCTTCTCTGACCATTCCATGGTGGAGACCTTGGCTGATGTCCTCTGGCCTTGGCCTTGGCTGGCCATACCACTCATCTCATTGACGTTAAGCAAAGACTACAACAGAACAGAGAACAGAACAGCTTCGATCTAGAACAGTCAAAACCATAAATGCCAGAGGGAAATTGGGTGAGGCAGGGGTTGGACAGTGGACGGTACTTGTTTTAATGGCTCCAGATCTTCAGTTTTCAAGGTGGAAGGCACTCTGGAGGTCAGTGGCATACATCCAAAATTGTGACCTGCGGGGGTGGGGAGATGGCTCATTCATAAAGCGCCTGCTGCACGGGATCTGAGTGTGGTTCCGTGGGCCCACGTGGAAAGGTGGAAGTGTAGCACGTGTCTGTCATCCCAGCACCAGGGAGAGACAGGAGACTCCCTGGCACTTGCAGTCCCCGTTTGAGCTGCACTGGTGAGCTCCGGAGTCAGTGGGAGAGTAGGCACAGCGCTGCCAACCTGAGTTTGATCCTTGGGATTCACCTGGTGGAGAGAACTGGCTCCTACAAGTTTTCCTCTCCCCACCACACATGTGTTGTGGCTGTCAAGAAGACACAATGTACAAACAAATAAGTGTAATTTAAAAACGTAGAAAGGTGATGCTAGGCGAGGTTGCGCATGCCTTTTATCTCAATACTCATGTCAGGGGGATCTCTGTGAGTTTGAGGTCTGCCTGGTCTACACAGCTAGTTCCTCTCTCAAAAACTTAGAAAGGAAGAAAAAAATTAAAGGTAGAGAATGACAGAAGAAGACACCTGATGCCGACTTCTAGAACACACACACACACACACGAAACAAATGACCCCTAGTAAATATTGTTGCAGTGCCAGACTTTTGTTGCTTTGTCTTAGACAGGGTCTTATGTTGCCCAGATAGGCCTCACTATGTGGTAGAGGATGACCTCAAACTCCTGATCTCTGCTCTTCTCCAACTCCTTGATTCTTGGATTACAAGTATGGGTGGCCATGCCTTATGTAACTAGTGCTGTGGATGGACACAGACCCTTGTGCACGCTGGATAAGCATTGCATCAACCATGCTACCCCTCAGCCTGGCAGGTTGTGTGTGGGGGGGGGAGGGGAGAGAACAGGACAGCGCCAGGGTAGGTGACAGGAGAACTGAATTTTTCCAGCCTTCGCTTTGCCCTCAATTCTAGCAAAGCACATGGTTAAGAGCTCAGGCTCCGGGGACTACTGTCTTCTAAGTAGACTGCAGTTTCACTGCTTGAAGCTCTGTGACCTTGGGTTGCATCCTTCTCTCTTCTGTCCCTTCAATGTAAGAGTGACAAAAACTCAAGCTAGAGCCAGGCAGGCCACCACCGCACACCTTTAGCCCCAGCACTTAGGAGGCAAGGGCAGGCAGATCTCTGTGGGTTTGAGGCCAGCTGGATCTACAAGTCCAGAACAGGTTTGTTATACAGAAAAACCCTGTCTCAGAAAACAAAACAAACAAGCAAATCAACAACAACCGCAACAAAAAGAACCCAGGCCATTGTGTGCAGATGGTCTTGGACACATATGCAAAGCAAGTTGATGTCAAACATTCTTGTGCCCAGGCTGGCCTTGAATTTCTAAAGTCAAATGATTTTCTTGCCTCAGTCTCTCTTGAGTTCCTGGGACTACAGGTGCCCCCATACTTGGTTTGTCATCACATTTTACTAATCAGGAAGCAGTTTACAGATATTAGAATCTGGCTAGAAAGAGTTGGTCAGTAGTACCCTGGTCAGCCTGCCTTTGAAGCCCTTGCTGTGGTACTTTGCCCTGAGATAGACTAGGATATTCTGCACTGCCCCCTCATATTTGGGCTTTGGGGAGAGAAGCCCTGAATGTGCCTCTTGCCTCACCTTCCTTTTCTCTCCCTGGGCCTGACCTCATGCTATTTCCTGCCTCTTGGCTTTGGAGCCTTCTGTCCGTGATGTTTCTCTTAATAGCTGCCAGTCTCAGCAGGCACCCAGAAAAACTTCGATGGAGCCCTAGGACTGTTGAGATAGCTTAGTAGGTGTCTTAGTAAGTGTTCTATTGCTGTGAAGAGACACCATGACCTTGGCTGGCCTCAGAGATATTCCTTCGTCCACCTCCTGAGTGTTGGCATTACAGGCCTGCACCACAAGGCCTGGTTCATGAGGAGCAGGGGAATGGTCCTCAGCTTCATGTGTGCCAGGCAAGCATCTGACCACCTGAGCTATGTACCCAACCCCTGTCTTAACACCATTTCTTCCATTCACTGGAGACAGGAGAAAATACAAGCACCCACCCTGCCTTCCCAGCCACCCACACATGCTTCATCTGGCCAGTTCTGACCCTTTACACTCTTTACAATATTTTAAAGGTTTACTTTATGTATGCATTTTTGCTGGCATGTGTGTACATGCAGCATGTGTGTACGTGGACCACGTGTGTGCCTGGTGCCTGGCTGAGGCCAGAAGAAGGAGTCAGACCATTGGAACTAGAGTTATAGATGATTGTGTGCTACCATGTAGGTGCTGGGAAATAAAACAGGGTCCTCTGCAAGAGCAGCAATTGCTCTTAAAAGCAGAGCCATCTTGCATTGGCTGTTCTTCCAAAGGTCCTGAGTTTAATTCCCAGCATCCACCCATCTGCTTACAACCATCTATAATGGGATCCAATGCCCTCTTCTGGTGTGTCTGAAGATAGTGACAGTGTACTCATGTACAAAAAATAAGTAATAAATCTTAAAAAAAAGTGGGGGTGGGGTCATTTCTCCAGCCACTCATCTTCTCATGTCTAGACCTGAGCCATACATCCCAACAAGTCCGCTTGACCTCATGGTGCTGGGTAAGATAGACTGTTCAGCCAGCAGACCAACAGTGCACATATCTAACTTAACACTCCAGACCAAGGAACCCCTGAAGGCTAGGAAATCATCTTTTTATCTTTGTGTCTCTAGGACCAGACATAGTGTTAAATACTGAAGGCTGTTAAGTTACCTGTTGCTACAAGACAAATCACCTAGGGGAAGGAATGTAGACCTCATATGAGACATCGTAATGTCCTACCTCCTCTTTTTTTTCAGACAGGGTTTCACAGCCTTGTTTGGCCTGGAACTCACTACATAGGCCAGGCTGGCCTTAGACTCACAGAGGTCTCCCCAGTGTTGGGACTAAATTCCCCGTGCCACCATGCTCTGTCCTCATTCAGTTTTACCCATTGTCTTTCAAGCAGTTTTTACTGGTTCTGGAGCTAATCCCTCTATGGATATCATCTAAACCTCCAGAGAGCTTAAATGAAATTTAGTGGCTTAAAACAACATTATCGGCTTAAGACAGCACACCTTCATTATCTCTTTGTTCTTGTGTGTGTGTATGGGGAGGGGGCATTGTTGGAGAGTGTGGGAGTGGCTTAGCCTGGCACAGGCTTCTCAAGGGCTCCCAAGGACACTCTATAGTGTCCCCCCAGGTGCCCAGGTGGTGGACGTGTGGTCAGGTGCCAGGCTCAGTCATACATTCATGGAACTGTTTACAGAATTCTGCTCTTCACAGATTATTATTAGGCCAAAGGCCTCAGTTTCTTGTTGACTGTTGCTACTTGATCCTCTTCAGAGAGCCACCCAGGAGACAACAGCTTGCTTCAATCAGAGTAAGCAAGTGTGAGGGTTGGAGAGCAGGAGCAAGATAGAAGCCAGGCTCTGGGCTGTGACGTTAGCGGTGACATTCATCACTCTCTGCTATATTCTGTTTCTTAGAAGGAAGTTGCAAGGCCCAGCCTGCTCTCAGAGGAAATGGGGCCAGGGAGCTGGACATGGAGGCTATGCTGCATAATTATTTTTATTTTTATTACATTTTTAAATATATATGCAACATATTGAGCATATCCTTTCCCCTCCCTCAGCTCCTCCCAATCCACTCAACTTCATGTTCTTTCTCTCTTTTTTAAAAATAGAAGAAACACGACAACAAAAGACAAAAATATTCAAACAGACAAGAATAAAATAAAATCAATACTATAAAACAAAAAGTGCACAAAAAACACGCAGAGTCTGTTTGTTTTGGCCAACTGCTCCTGGGCCTTGGCTTGCCCTGGAGTGTGAGTGATATACCCAGTGACTAGTTGTTGGGTTTTTTTTTGAGGGAGGGGTTGTTTATTTTAGTCAACTTGACCCTAGCTAGACTCATCTGAGTAGAGGAAACCTCAACTACCAAAATACTTTCATCAGATTGGCCTGTGAGGGCATTTTCTTGTTTACTGACTAACAGGGGAGGACACAGCCTACTGTGTGTGGTGTCACCCCAGGACAGGTAGTGAGAACTACATACAAAGGCCTGCCGATTAACAGCGTTCTTTCAAGGTCTCTGCTTGAGTTCCTGTCCTGACTTCCCTTCAAGATGGGCTGTAATCAGGATGTTTAAGTCAAATAAACTATTTCTCCCCATGTTGCTTTGGTTGTGGTGTTTATCAGAGCAATGGAAAGCAAGCTAGAACAGAGGTGATGGACATCAGGAGCTGGGGGTCACTGGAGACATATTAGGGTCCATGACAGAGGCATAGCATTCCAAACACATGGTGTAGCCTAAATCCAGGGCCTTGTTCTTTTTTGTTGTCCAGGCTGGTCTGAAACTGTGTAGGCTTCCTTGGCTTCAGGCTTGCACAGTGCCTCCTGTAGCCATCCCTGAAGGAAAGGAAACAATTCTAGAGAGGTGCTTGTGTGATCAGCCTGGGGAAATAACAGATACCTTAGCTGGGGTTGGGGGTGGTGGTACCACACACAGTTCCAGGACAGCTAGGGCTACTACAGAGAACACCCACTCCCTCACTCCTATCTCAAAAAAAAACTAAAGAAAAGGAAAAAGAAAGAAAGAAAGAAAAAGAAAAGCAAAGCAAAGAAAGAAAGGTTAAAAGGAAAGAGAAAGAAAAGTCCCTGAACATTTTCCCAGGAATTCCATGCTGGGCAGAAGGAAAGACTGAAGGCCAGGAACGAGCCAGAGGAGGAAGCTGCCTCCCAGGAAGGGATTTCACATATAACTAGGTCACATAACTGTGGCCACGCCTGGCTCAGCCTCCTAAGGGGTAGGACTACAGATGTAAGCCACCCTCCCAGCTAGGCTTCTAGTTTTCTTAGTTCAGACAACTGGTCTACACTCTTGGTTCATAGGTTTGATTAATTCAACCTTATCACTTGGTGACAAGTCCCTCTATCCACCAAGCCTTCCCACAGCCCTCCACCTTATCACGTAGGCGGATCAAAGTGGATAGCAAACAACCACAGTTACTGAAAAACCACCGTAAAAGCTCCCGTAAAAGCTTTCAGGAGCAGAAGAGTGCTCAGTGCTTAAGGTTTCCTGTATGGGAGGTGAACTTAATTTACGGAGCCAAGAACACCAGCTTGTTTAGATTTTCAGGGGTGATGTGGGTTTGTCCTGCCTTCTGAGATTTTTCCTCATCCGGGTACGAGAAAACTCCTTTGTTAACAAGCACAAGCGTGCATCCCATTGTAAGCCCACTGCAGAAACAGGTCTGTGCAAGGCCTGGGAAGCTATTTGTACAACCAGGTCCCAGGCATTCCTTATCTTATGGGAGATCTTGGAAACACATTGTTCAAAGTCCTTCTAGCTTCAAGACTTAAGATGTCCTTAAGACACAAATGTTAAAACAAAGCCCTTTGTTTGATATCTGAAGTCTATTCTTTCTTCCCTAGGGTTTTCCCAGGTGATCCAAGGTGACCAGCAGAATACAAAAAACAAAACAAAACAAACAAAAAACCACACACAGTCAGGGAGTCCCAGGCTGTGGGATCAGAGGTCACTTCAATTCTGGTAGCTTCACTATCCACACCTGTCAAATGGGCATAACATCCCTTCATACTTGATAAGGTTACTAGATCAACCAGAGAAGCTGTGGTTCTGAGTGGGTGGGAGATTCATCTCTCTTCTGGTCTCAACTTGTGGACAGTGACTTGGCTGTGGTGAGGTGTCTATCACAGACTTTGTGTACTTGGGCTTGTGGGCATTGAAACAGCAATTTGACAAGGCAGAAATTTCATATGCACTGTGGCTAATGAGATTGGGAAAGGGACCATCTATCCCTTTGCTTGCTGGGGGCCATTTATCCAGAGGCAAGGAGAGGATCCCTGTGCTGGTAGAGACCTCTACTACCAAGCAGTATGGCTAAGATGTGTTCCAAGGCTCCCTGGTGCTGGTGAAGGGTTGAGAGAACTTGTGGAGACGGGACTGCTCATACCAAATAGCCAGAACAGGCAGAGGCTTAAAAGATTGAATGGGGGTGGGGGTGGGGGTCGGGGGGTGGGGGGGGGGCGAAGAGCAACAGGATTAAGGGAACATGAAAACCACAACAGCGGGAGGTGTTAAAATTTAAGTTGCCTCCATCCCCAAAACTATATCCAGGCAAGGGCACAGGGTGGCTTTGTACAGCTGCAGTTTGCACATTGCACCAATGATCCAAACTTGGCAGGGACTTCGACCTGTGTCAGGCAGAGAAGGGAACGGTAAAGCAATGAGAATGAAAACTCGGGTCAGACTGACTTCATCAACCTGGATCAAGACCTCTCAAGAGTCTAATAGCAGGTGGCTCGTTCTCAACTTATTTAAGACCAGCATAATTTAGAAGTGTTTCCTGGTGCCGCATACTCCCTGGTATACAAGGAAACATAATTTCATTGAAACTCAACCCAGGGTACATGTCATTTTTTTCCAAGAAGATGGATTCTGGAGATAGGATACCTAGCTTAAGGGCCTGAGGGTCTGGCCTGTTTTCACTCATACAGATAGTGTAGAGGTCATTTGGGCTACAAGCCACCCCTCCTCCTGGTTGTGAGAGCTTGGGGGAGCCTCTGGCTATGAGTCATTTAGATTGCTACCTACCTCTGGTCCTGGTTGTAGAGGCTTGATATGGTCTGGATCAACAGATAACAGAGATTACCAGGCTATTAGTCACTCCCAATTCTCAACTTCCTGGATGGAAGAACAGGGTCGTTCCTTTCCTTTCCTTTCCTTTCCTTTCCTTTCCTTTCCTTTCCTTTCCTTTCCTTTCCTTTCCTCCTTTCCTTTCCTTTCTATCTTTTCTTTTCTTTTTTTAAACATCTTTCTCAATGGAAAGACAATCTCGTGTGCTTAACATTCCTGGTTTCTATGGAGATCTGTGGGCTCAAGGATCTTAGTGCTATGTTCCTAAAACTAACCCATGTCTGCTTGTTCGTGGACTGGTGGGCACTACTATGGACCCAGTGATTTCCAGAGGGCTACCTTTCCCTCATTTTCATGACAACTCAGGATGGCTTAGCAGTACTAAAATATGGGAACAATCCCCAGAGACCCAGTAGTGTGGCCTGAATTCCTTGAGGACCTGGAAGATGGAAACATTAAAAAAGGAAAGATCTGGTATACTTGCCTACTGTTCTTTCAGAAGACCCAGATTTAGGTTTTAGCAAACACATGGCAACTCACAACCACATGTAATTCCAGTTCCAGGAAATCTGATGCCCTCTTCTGGCTTCTGGGAATACCAGGCAAAACAGCCATATCCAGAAAATAATAATAAATAACACCATACATAAGAGAAAGGAGCTATCCGTTAAAGGCTTTCCATCATAGCAGTCTTGTTTACAATATCCTGGACCTGAGTTGGCCTGTCACAGGTTGTTAGTTGTAGCTGATCCCTCCTTCCTTCCTTAAATACAGAGGCCTGGAGTCTCCTGTCATACAGGACTCTTAGCCTCTGGGCCAGTTTCATTTACTCCAATCCTAATTACTTCTCATGGGCTGGCTTTTATTTATCATAAACTAATTTTAGTATTTGTCAAACTAAACTCTCTCTCTTTCTCTTTCTCTCTCTCTCTCTCTCCCTCCCTCTCTTCCTCCCTCCCTCCCTCCCTCCTTTTCTCTCCCCTCTCTCTCTCTCTTCCTATTTTGGTTTTTAAAGTCAAGGTTTCTCTGTGTAGTCCCGACTGTCTTGAAACTCACTCTGTAGACCAGGCTGGCATTGCACTCAGGGATCTGCCTGCTTCTGCCTCTCAAGTGCTGGGAATAAAGGCACTAACTACCACACCTGGCTTTGACACCGTATTTAAAAATATACCAATGGTACCACCACCACCCAGCCAAACTCAATTCTTAAACACTGGCTGTATTGAAATGTGAGCAAGGGGTTAAAAGACAAAACCACACCACTCTCCAGAAAGTGGAAGACACAAAGGCCTTTTAGATGCCCCTGAGATGCTGGATTCACTTTCCTTCCTGTTCTGGGTCCATATCCTATGTGTCACAGCCAAACTCCTGGCCAAACCTGCCTAAGGCCAGGGTCTGCCCTTTTGTCTGGTCTCACCTTCTGTTGAAATTTCCTAGGATTCTAGCCAAGTTCCCCAAGATCTCAATATCAGTAAAAAAAAAAAAAAAAACAAATAAAAAAAAATTTCTGGACTCCACCCCAGACTTCCTGACACATAATCTTTAAGAGTGGGTGTGAGCCCAGAAATCAGGTTGGTTTTGTTTTTAGAACACCAGGAAGGTTAGCACCACAGAAGCCTGGGAAATACTTCTGAGGCCTTCCAGTGTGGAGGCAGACCCATCTGGAGAGTTTCCAAAACCAGCATGAAAATACAGGGCCCTCAGTCCCCAGGGATGGGCTTGGGTGGCTTGGGACACTGCAGGTGTCTCTGACTTCCAGTCACCCTTGTAAGGCAGAGCTTCATACCTGGGATTCTGACGTGAGTGGTCCTGAGCCCAGGCTGAGAAGTAGTTTCCAACTATGCTAAAGCTTCTCACCCCAGATTTAGGTCAGGCAGCTTGGTCACTTGACCTCTGGGGTCTGGAATGGGGAGCCATCCCCAACTCAGGGAAACTCACCATGGGGCACGAGAAAGCCTGTGTAGACAATTGTCTTGTTTCCCAATCTAGCCTGAGCTACATAAAATATACTGCTCAGAGCCTACAGTTCCTTTGTTCACAGCTGTCCTCTCACTTTCTGGTTCTGCCTCCATCAGTCTCTTGGTTCATGTCTGAGTCATTTGGGTGGGTGTAGAAGTCATGTGAACCTTCAGGCAAACACATGTCCTCTGCTGGGAACTCAATGCTCACAGGAACCAAGAAGGATTAAGTCACACCATCTCGCTCAAAGACCATGGCCCGCTAAACCTTTCTGAAGGACATCAGGATCCCTGTCTCACACGTACCTGGAGGAGGAGAGTTATCTATAGACAGGGTGTGAGGAAATCACAATTGTTCCTGTACTAGAAGAGTAAATAGGATCAGCAGTTGAAAGACTCAGTCGCCATCACGTGTAATCTCTTTTCATGTGGAAATCCAGCTAGAGAGGCAGAGGCCTTTGCCCAAGGTCACATAGTTTGAACTCTTCCTGACTTAACTCCAGCTCCAGGTGAACTGACACACCTCTGCCCTTATACACAGATATGCCCATAAATTAAAAAATGATAAGGATTTTTTTTGGAGACAAGTTCTTATGTAGCCCAGGCAGGCCTAAAACTCTTGCTCCTCAATTGAGTGTGGTGGCATATGCCTTTCATCCAGCACTCAGGAGACAGGGGGACTTGAATCTAGAGGTTCCAGGTCAGCCTGAACTACACAGTGAGTTCCAGGCCAGGCAAGACTACATAGGATAACTTTGTTTTTTCCAACAAGCAAAATCCAACCAACCAAAAAAACCCCACCCACACTTCCTGATCCTCCTTAGAACAGCCAACTGCTGGGATTAGAGTTTTGTAGGGTTATGCCTGGCTTTTTTTGTCATTGTTGTTAGGCATATGAAGTCTTTGCTGCTATGGCTTGCTCACCACTCTTCCTAGCATAGCACCAAACACATATTTAGTGTTTAAAAGTAATATATGAATCTAGAAAAAAAAAAAGGAATTTAAATCCATATTTTACTAATAAATAGCTGTATTGGATCCATGCAAGGTAGGGGTTCTGACAGATAAAGAGTGGACCAGAAAGTTGGAATTGCATTTTTTTCTTTAAAAAAAGAGAAGCCATACTGTAGAAGCCCATCTTGAACATGAAATCTTCCTCCCTCAGGCTTCTAAGCACTGGTATTACATACCTGGGCCACTTTGCCCAGCATTCCAGTGGCAAGCTCTACACAATGGAGTCGGAGTTAGTAAGCAATTATTGTTTAACACGATGTTCTTACAATTCCTGATTGTCCTATCAGGAAATGGTCTATTTTTCTCTTAGCCTGATCAATGATGATGGTCTGTATTTGTTTACTTTCTGATCTATCACTGGAAGGCAGGATTTGGAGTTGGTCACTTTCACTAGCTAAACCGAACCTTCTAGAAAAAAAAAATCTTTAAGGTTCTGAGCGGTTCAGCTTTGCCGATCAGGAAACTGAGCTCAGAGCTGTGAAGCTGATGCTCCAAGGTCACACAGAGGCTCCTGACCACCACTCCCATCACGCAGCTTCTAAAGGACGCAGACACGCAATCCCAGGTGGTACCGGCGTTCTCTGCTTCCTCGTGCCCTTAGCTAACGCCTCTCCTGCGACCTCTTCTGCATCTGCCAAAGAGTCTGTGCATCTGGCAGCAGTGCTCCAACCCCCGTGCATGTTATGGTTGCGGTTTTAAGAGACACGTGCTACTCCAGTGAATGAATTGCACGTCCCCACCCCCGCCGACAGCCAATCAGGATGAGTTTCCAGCCGGACCACTTCCGCCTATTGCGGGCTCTGGCCGCGCCAGACGGCCCACGTGAGGCTTACAAGAAAAGGGAGTAGGCGGTGGCGCGTAGGGGGTGGGCTCTTTCCGCCTCTTCACCAATCAGAAGGTCCTCTGGGGACGCGGGGGGCGGGGCCGACATGAGGCGCCAAGGCTTAAACGCGAGGGGACGGTGGGTGCGGGGAGGAGTCCTGAAAGGGGGAGCGGTGAATGATAGGGCCATTCATCCAATCTTTGGAGGGGTTGGGCTGTCTCAACCAATAGAAAGTCTTACGGGCGGAGCCAGTGCTGCAGCAAGTTTGGTTGCGCGGAGACCGCAGCTGTTCTCTGTCAGTGGAGGCAGGGGCCGTCAGAGGCGGCGGCTACGGCTTGAGGCAGCAGGGCGGAGGTGAGTGTCCGCGGCGCTCTGCACCTCACTCTTCCTGCTGCAGGTTGCTGTGGGTGGAAGTGCACCGGCACCGGCGCCGGGGACGCTTATGTAAGGGTTGCGCGCGCCAAGGCGACGTGGGCTTCGCGAGTGTCGGCTAGAGGAGACGGCTGCCGGCGTTGCACGACGCGGCGCGACAGGACGTGCACAGTCCCTCCCCCTCCTCAGGCACTCGGTAGGCACGGACCCGCCCCCTCCTTTGCTCCAGGCTCCCAGGAGCCCCTGGCTGCTGGAGCATCCTTCAGGCGCAGGCAGCTCGTCCCGCCCCTCTGGTGGCACTTATTGGTCTCAATCCTGCTCTGGGGGCCCATTTTCCAGATAGAGAAACTGACGCTTCAAGCCCTAAAGTGCTTCGCGCCAGCTTCCCGTGAAGGCTCGAACTCCAGTCTGTCAGAATGGGGCGCGCTAATAGCCCCCCATCATACTGAATATGAAATCTATGCCGGGCGCGTTAAGAGAAACTTTTCCTTGTTCTTGATGTTTACACCATATCTTCGGGAGGAAGCTCCTAGGAGCCCACTGGGTTCCACTTTGGTTCAGGTGTGGAAGGAATTCTGAGGCTCCCAAGATTCAGTGATCCATCCGCCCAAAGCCCCTCAGGAGGTGTGCCCGGGCACAGCCCGTTATTTCTACAGCTTATAAGAGTTTATGAAGTGCGTTTGGGAAATGTCCTTCTGGGCAATCGAGAACCTCTGGCTTTGAGGACTTGTGCTTGCAAGTTCCTCTCAGAGTGACTTGCCCTGTGTACTTTGAGGGAGTTGGTTTTTCCTTTGCAGGGCTCTTTCCTCATCCCACAAGCTTTGGAATCAAGCAAGATTTCTAGGTTTCTGGCAGCTTTGAAAGGCTTAAAAATCTGAAGGTGTCTTAATTTTATGAAAGAGATCGTCCAGGCTAATTACTCCTGTTCTCCATCTGAGAAAACTGCAGCTCAAAGAGCCAACTAGATAAATGCAGTCCCTAGATCACAGCTAGAGCCCAGAATCTTTGTCCTGTGCCTTCCCTGTTGCTCCCTCACCCACTGCCTGCAGCAATCCTGGCTCTAGCCTCCTGCCTGTCACCCTTTCCCTGTATATGATGCAAATGCTCATGTTGGGGGTGGATATGCTGAGCCTTCTACCTGCTTTCAGCTAAAGCTTGTTATTTGCTTATTGTTCACTGTTAGCTCTCAAACTCTTCATTTTTGGAGACAAGATCTTGCAGTGTAGCCCAGGCTACCTTTGAGCTCATGATCTCACCCCCCACCCCACTCCATAATCCCCCCCCACACCTGTCCCTCTCAAGTGCTAGGGTCACAACCACATGACAACAGTTACATCTCTAAGCCTTTATTTATTTATTTTATTTTTGATTTTTCTACACAGGGTTTTTCTGTGTAGCCCTGGCTGTCCCAGAATTTACTCTGTAGACCAGGCTGGCCTTGAACTCAGATCCATTTGCCTCTGTCTTCTGAGTGCTAGGATTAAAGGCACTTGACCTGCAATCCCAGTGGCTACATACTACAAAGCACTCCTGTACCTAAGGCCCTGGGAACAGTGTAGAAGAGGGGATGGAAAGATTTTAAGAGCCAGAGGATCAGGAAGTTTGCTACAAGATTCTGTCTCCTCCTAATAATTAATGTCAGAAGTTATACCTAGAAAATCTCACCAACATGGGTGTCTAAATGTGATTTGATCAAAGGCAACACCAATGGACATACTAAAGTAAGTGGGGGTAGGGGAATCCACAAGGCTCCGATCCTGCACAAGAGCTATAGGCGATTTAGGAAAGCTGGGAGTGGGAGAGGTAGCCTTCCTTCCCCAGGGAAGAGCACACCAAGTGGTTCTTCAGTACCAAATGGCTATTCATGAAAACATATATACAAGTAACATAATATGGATGGTGGTAAGTGATATTTAGGAATATGTATCTACCTATGTATACACACACACACACACACACACACACACACACACACACACACACATATATATGCAATAACAGCTAATGAAAAACAGCCTTGAATTTGAAGAAGAGTGGGGAAGGACATATGAGAAGGTTTGGAGGGGGGAAATGGAATAGAGAAATGTAATTATAATCATCCAAGAATTTAAAAAAAGCATTTCTTTTTCAGGAAGGAAAAAAATACATGCAGAAATTTTCATTTTTTATTTTTGGTTTCTTTGTTTTTAATTTTTTTCTATTTTTAATGTATGTGAGTACACTGTCATAGTCCTCAGGGCATCAGATCCCATTACAGATGGTTGTGAGCCACCATATGGTTGCTGGGAATTGAACTCAGTATCTCTGGAAGAGCAATCAGTTCTCTTAACTGCTGAGCCATCTCTCCAGCCCATTTTTTTAAGAGTTTTTATGTAACTGAGGCTGACCTTCAACTCTCTTCATTCTCTTGCCTCTACTTCCCAAGCTCTGGTATAGGTGCACACCCAGTTCCTTCTTGCTTTTCTCTTGCAGTGTCCCAAATGCTGTGCTAGGTGCATGTCCCCCCAAATTCCACATTATCATCATTTGTGTCTCTAACACTGTCATGGGAACAAGACAGTGCTTAATAAATGTTTGGATAAATTTGAAAAGCCCAGGGTGAAAACCAATGAGGCTAGTAGGGCAGGAGCTGGGGAAGACGGAAAGAAGTCAGTTTGGGGCCATGGCTATGGTCAGAATCACTAGGAGGAGGTCAGTAAATTTGGGAGGGAGTCTCATCTTTCTGGCATGCTTTTCTATCTGAGCCAGATGCCTCATTCAGGTCACTGCATTTCTAGAAAATTCTTGTGGGCCTTCTCTTTGGTTGCCTCCAGCAGTGTGTTGCCTCTTTTGAATGAGCCCCTACTTTTTGTGTCCTAGAAGGGCCTGGCTGCTCCTACATTAGTGTTGACTTGTATAGTGAGATAGAACTAGTGTTTGAGACTGAAGTAGTGGCTGTTCTGAGGGTTAGAGGCAGTTGTGTGGAGAAAGTACCTCAGGCTGATTTCTTGTCCAAGGCATCCTGTGCAGAACTTGCACCTGCTCAGTCACTGGGACCTCACCTGAGCCTGTGGCTACCTGCCATGAAGGAGGACCTGAAAGTGGGAGATGGGAAATTGGCAAAGAGAATAAACTATTCATTCGCTGACTGAATGGGAAGTTTGCCTTAGCTGGCTTTCCAAGTGGTTGGACATAATGGACTGTGCTCGCAGTCCCAGCACTCATGAGGTGAGGCAGGAAAATCTGAGGCCAACTTGAGTCACATAGTGAGTTTCAGGTCATCCTCAAACTATACAGTGAGACCCTGTTTTCTTCTTGTGTTGTTCAACAATCAAGACTTTAATGTCTTACCTTTGACCTCTTGAACTCAAGGTCACTTCTTTAGCTGTCTTTGAGACTATTCTCTTTTTCTCAAGCTGTTTTTTAATGTCTGTCCTCTGCTTCTTATTTCTAGTGACCTTGTTTCCTTCAGGGTCTTTCTTCTTGTTCTGTCAAAATTTAAACTGTTCTTCAAAACTAGTGACTTTTCTGAATTAAACTTGGCAATCCATTCAGTTGTCTATGGTTCTCTATTTTAATATGATGATGATGTTATTAATTATAAAAGCCAACATGTATGTATTTGTGTGTTCATGTGTGTGTTGGTGTGTATGTGTATACTGCCACTCTATGATAGGGACTTTGCATGCTATCAATTCATTCAAAGTCATACAAGTAGAAATGGAGTGGCTGGAACTAGCCCTGGGTTCAGGTCCTGCTAGCTGCTTCTCATGTTTCATCCCATAGTTGTCTTCTAAAGTTGGTTTGTAACAGTTTATTGGCACTTTTTGGCAGTGCCTTTTGGTGTGGCTCTCTATGTAAGCCAGTACTCAGTAAATGTTTTATTGAATTAAATGCCCTAAACATTCTGTTTCATTTTGACATAATCTATCATGACAACTGGTTTTCTGTAGACAAGTGAGCTTGCTGGTCTCTCTCCCACTTTGCTGTTTATTGGCTTGAGGAGCCCATAGTGGTCTTTAGAAAAGAAGTCGTCTGCAGAGTATCCAAAGTAGCTGTACACTCCCTGGGGTGTTCCTGGGGTGGGGGTGCTTAAATGTTGAGGTGTGCTCTTAAGTATGGCAAGGAGAGGTTTCACCAAGAGAGGATATGAGGAGGTGGGGGGGGGGGTGAATAGAAGATGCATGGCGGGTCACGTACGCCTGTACTTCATTAGTGTCAAGTTGCACAATGAGATAGGCCAGCATCAGAGAATCAGAAGTGCAGGTAGCTCTTGATGATTAGGTGCAGCTGCCTAGAGAAAGCACATCTGGAGCTGGATGGAAGAGAGGAAAGAAAAAGCACTTTGAGGAAACAGCCTTGTGAGTTTTGTTCTTTCACGGTGGTTCCAGATGAGCATTATGCTTAAATGGTTATTGCATGTTGGCCCTCATCAAAGCACTCCTGTTCCTCTTTTAGTGCTGCCTAGGGTCTCATCGATATTAGTCAAGTGCTATATAATTACTGAGATACATCCCAGCCTTGTTTATATATATATTTTATTTTATGTGTATGGGTGTTTTGCCTGTATGTATGAATGTATATATACATTCTGTGTATGTGCTTAGTGCTCATGCAGCCCAGAAGGTGTCATATCCCCTGGAACCAGAGTCACAGAAGGCTTTGAGCGGTCATGTGCTTCTGGGAACTGTACCCGGGCCCTCTGCAAGAGCAAGTGCTTTTTTTTTTTTAACCATTGAACTATGTTTCCAGCCCCCCTTTACTTTTTATTTGGAGACAGAGGCTTTGAATTTGTAATTCTACTTCTATGCAGGCTTATGTGTAACTCTAGCTACTTGGGGGTTTGAGGCAGAAAGATCACAGATTCCAAGCCTCTGTCTTTTGTATCAGTTACTGCTATTGCCCACATTTTATAGATGACTGGGTGACAGAGCAGTAAGATGTGGAGTACAGGCAGCAGGGACTTTGTGACCCTTATAGGACAAGCAGTTCTGTGTGCTCCCAGTATTCCTGACATTCCTAGGTTCTCTGGGGAGTGTCTGGAGAAATGAGGATATTAACCTTTTTTTTCCCTTTTACTTCAGCTAACATCTGCCTTCTGGAGAGCTGACAGCACCAATGGTGAGTTCTGAGCCTGAGCCCAGGCCTGTCATTGGGTTACATGGGAGTTTCTTAAGATTGTGTAGTCCTAATGTACACATGGCATCTTTTAAGTTCAGTCAGTACAAAAGGCACACTCTTAGCTTTTGGAAAATCTCCACTTCATCTTGATCTCTGCATTTTTTCTGGATTTTCACAGGAAGGTGACATCTGGTTCCTTGTAAGTTCCATTTGGCAGCTAGCCAGCTGCAGCAGGAGGCCCTTTTTTTTCTGGAAGGGTGTGGCTTGGGAAGCTGGGCAGGGAATAGTGGTGCTGACCTACAGGAAGCATCCCTTTTGTGCAGCCTTTGAGAAGACCCCATATTAAGAGTCAGACGTTGGCAGTAGCACTCAGCTGTTAAGAGCACTGGATGCTGACTGAGCTTGGAGATGGTCAGCTGTGATGTGAGAGGGGGCTGTGTCATCTAGTTGTAAAAAACACTTGAGGCATTTCTCTGATATCTGGCAGTCAAAGGACAAGGGGTAAAAGCAGAATTGTCTCTTTTTCTGCCTACCCAGCATTCAGCAGCACTGTCCTCTAAAACTTGCCACTTTTGTTTGTTTTGTTTTTGAGACAGGGTTTCTCCATATAGTCCTGGCTGACCTAGAACTGGCTCTATAGACCAGGCTGTGGACTCAGAATTTCTCCTATCTCTGCCTCCTGAGTAAAGGCATGTACCACCATGCCCAGTGAACCTGCCACTCTTAAACACTTCTCTCTTAGGACTTCCCTAGGTTGCAGGTCACTGGGAGATCCATGTGACCTGCTCAGCCTGAGTTCTAATGCAATGGCTTGGGCCCACTTCTCTCTCTAGTCCAATTTCCCTCTGGTTTGTAAGAAGAGATACTTTTTCCCTTCCTCTAAGCTGTTCCCCCTGTTTCACAGCTATGGATCTTGGGGACTTTATTGTTGTTTCTACAGAGCTCCTGTTTATTGTGGAGTAGAGATTTCTCTATATAGGGATTTTTCTTGGTTTTCTACTAATTGTGCAAAGAATTTTCTCAGGATGCCCTTCCACGAGATCCATGAGTTCTAGTGTTCTCTCTCTCCCTCTCCCTTTCCCTCTTTCTCACCCTCCCTCCCTCCCTTCCCCCCTCTGTCCGTCTGTCTGTCTGTGTGTGTGTGTCTCTCTCTTTCTGTCTCTCTCTCTGAAGATTTTATGTGTATGAGTGTTTTGCCTGTGCACCACATGCATTACAATACCTGAGGAGGCCAGAAGAAGGTGCTATATCCGTTTGGAACTAGAGTTAAATTTGGTTGTGTGTGAGTATTGGGAATCAAACCTGAGTCCTCTGGAAAAGCAGCCAGTGCTCTTAGCTGCTGACCCATTTCTCCAGTCTAGAGACGTGGTCACTATTGAGATCTTCTACATTTCTCTTGTCCTAGGCCTTGGGTCAGTAGTAGGTGTTTTCAACTCTACCACACATTCTCCTTACAAAGTCCATGGAGAAAACCTGATGGGTACCCTTTGAAAATGGTCTATTCTGTTGATATGTGACACTCTATCATGTTTTCCACCACTCACTTATGTTTTCTGGCTCTGTACACTAATTATTCATATGGACCAAGGTATGGAAGAAAATGAAGCCCACAGAAGGTTCATGAGTAGAATACAGGGTGCTGATGCTGTTGTTTTTAAAAACTGTCATCTTTTACAGATGACAAATCTATCAGTTAGAAGAGAAAGTTAGTTGCCAAGAAGGGACTACTCCCAGGTCATTTGCTTCCTCAAAGTTTGTTCTGCTCCTCAGTTCCCAGAGCCCTGCTATTTCCCCAGAGCTTTCCTTCGTTACAGTAACCAAGACTCTGTCATCGTAGCTGGGCCCTTCCTGCTCTGTACCTTTCTCCTGGGGATCTCAGAAGGAAGTGGCTGTCTGATGTTGTTATTAAGTATACCACCAGAAGATAGAACCTAGGTTTCCCAACCCACCTCAGCCTGCAACTTGTATGTTACTTCTTAAATTGTCTTAAATTGTTATCAGGACTCCGGCCCAGCCTGGAATATGCCAAGGCTGCTGGAAATACCTTGCTCCAACTGTGTGAGTGTGTGCTAGGCCACATTCCTGTAGCAGCTCCTCTTCTGACTGACATGTAACATGACATCCCAAGCTGAGGTTGCAGGGAAAATTCCATGAACTGGCTGTGCTGAGTCATGCTTAAGTCTCCCTTTCTCCTGTCTGTCAGTAGTCAGTCCAGGGTCTGTTACAGTTAACTGTAAGACTGTCAGGCTGTCACTTCTTATATCTGCACTTGCTTTACATTTTTGAGTTTTTTCCCCACTGACATGCTATCCATTGATAAGAATTTATTAGTAATAAATCACTAAAGTAAATGTCGTATTTATTTTGAGAGACATTCCTTTCATGCTTAAGAGAACTGAGGTTTTGGAAGCCTCAGTGACTGGGTATGTTTCCATGAAGGGTGAGTAGCATGTTTCAGTGAGGTTCTGGGTGCCACAGCACAGCCTGACCTTTGGAGCTTTGAGAAATGCCAGATCATTCATAGTGATTTTGGTTAAAAGGGTTTTTTGTTGTTGTTGTTGTTTGTTTTTTGAGACATGGTTTTGCTGGGTAGTCTTTGTTGGCCTCAAACTCACAGAGATCTGTCTGCCTCTACCTTCTGAGTACTGGGATTAGAAAGGCAGGCACTACAATGCCAAACTGAAAAGTGTGAGTTTTGAGTTATTAAAATTGAAAATTAAAACATCTAGTTCTTTTAAGGACTTTTAAGTTTAACTCTCTAAGTGTAAACACTGAAACTTTCCATTCTATTTATGATTTAGAAAAAGTTAACAATCACTTTGAAAGGCCTTTTGATTAATATTAGTCTTCTTTGAATAATCATTAAACTCATTTGGAAGTTTTAAATTGAATTTATAAATTATAGTCACCTTTTCTTAATTATTTTATTATTTCTTCCAATTGCTTGATTAAAAAATCCCTTAATATTTTAATTACTCTTATAAATCTAACAAATTAAGCCAACTTTTAAATTGTCTTAAACATTTCTGTTATGTTTTATTTATTTATTTTTTAATTTTTAGGGTTTTTTGAGACAATATTTTACTCTGCTACCTGCAAGCTCCTATACAGTACAAGCATAGCCTTAGGAGTGTTGGAATTGCAGGCATGAAGTGCCACGGTCAGCCCTATCCTGGTTTAAGATTTATTTTATTTTAATTTGTGTGTGGGGGGGGGGTGGGGGGAGACTGTGTCTATCTGTGTGTCTTTGCAGATACACATGGAGGCCAGAGGAGTCAGATCACACTGGAGCTAGAGCTGGTAGTGGTGAGCCACCTGTCATGGTGCTGGGAACTGAACTTTGGTCTTTTAGAAGAGCAATGCTTTTAACCAGCCTAGCTTGATTGGAATATTTCTCTGTCTCCTCCACTCTCAGGTAACCACAAAACTTCTTTCTGTTCATGGAGGTTGGTTTGAATATTTCTGGAACTTTCCATGGGTAGATTGATTTAGGATCACTTCTATTTTGTCTGCCTTATTTTACTCAGTATAATAACATGTCTATGTATCAGTAATTCATTTATTCTTACTGCTGAGTAAATATTCTATAGCTTAGACAACACATGATTTACCCCTTTACTTGTTGATACCAACACTTTCAGTCACTTTCAGTTTTTGGCAATTACAAATAAAGTTGCTGTATATAAGTCTGATTTGGCAAGTGCTCTAATGGTGAACTATGCCTTGAGATCTAAAAATTGATTTATACTGGTTTGTTTGTATGTGTGTGTACATGCAGGCGTGTGTGTGTGTGTGTGTGTGTGTGTGTGTGTGTGTGTGAGTGCGTGCTCCCATGTGTGAATGCTAGTTAAGCAGTCTACAAACTGAGCTACAGTGCCTTGCCTATGTTCAAGGTGGTTTGTTTGTTTGTTTTAATGGATATTTTTCCTTTGCCTAACAGTGGAGTGGTTGGATCACAGGTAGCTGTTAAAACCTTCCAAAATGGTTGTTCTGTTTTATATTCTATCAGTAATAGAGAATTCTAGTCACTTTCTGCCCTCTCCAGCATTACAAATCATCAGTCTTTTCAATTCAAAAATTACAAATTTAAAATGTATACTATGTTATTTCATTGTGGTTTCAACTTAGATGCCCCTAATGAGTATCAGGAGCTTCCTGATAGCCATGGGGAATGTTTTTTCATGTGTTTATGTGCTATGGGGTCAGTTTTTTTCCTCTTTAAGACTCACTATATAGCCCAGGCTATGCATCCCAGGCTGGCTTTTAACTTGTAATTCTCCTCCCTTTGCCCCCCCAAGTGCTAGATATAAGCATGTTCCACCATGCCTGTCCAACATTATGTAAAGCATACAAAGTACCAGCTAGTGCACAGGTGGGGAGCTGCTAGGGACGGACTCCAGGGCACAGGACAGTAGGCATTGCTCTACTGCTGGGCTGCATCTCAACACAACAGACTCCTTTCTTTTCTTTTCTTTTTTCTTTTCTTTTCTTTTCTTTTCCTTTCTTTTTTATTATTTTATTTTTTTGTTTTTTTCAAGATAGGGTTTCTCTATGTAGCCCCAGCTGTCCTAGATCTTTCTCTGTAGATGAGGCTAGCCTTCTTGAACCTAGAGATCCACTTGCCTCTGCTTCCTGAGTGCTGGGACTAAAGGCATGCATCACCACTGCCTAGCAAGATTTCTTTTTTTTTTTTTTAAAGATTTATTTATTTATTATATGTAAGTACACTGTAGCTGTCTTCAGACACCAGAAGAGGGCATAGATCTCTTTATGGATGGTTGTGAGCCACCATGTGGGTGCTGGGATTTGAACTCATGACCTTTGGAAGAACAGTCAGTGCTCTTACCCTCTAAGCCATCTCTCCAGCCCCCTCCTAGCAAGATTTCTAACACCAAATTAGTAACACTATGTCTTTAACTCTGCACATACACACTTAAGTCTACATCTTTCTAGAATTCAGAAGCTCCTGAATACAGAAACAATTATACTCACATTAATTTTTTTCTTTGGTTTTTCAAGACAGGGTTTCTCTATGTAGCCCTGGCTGTCCTGGAACTCACTCTGTAGAACAGGCTGGCCTTGAATTCAGAAATCCACCTGCCTCTGCTTCCCAAGTGCTGAGATTAAAGGTGTGAGCCACCACTGCCCAGCTTCACATTACTTTCTTAAGAAACTTAAGAAAGAATTTCCCCTAAAACTGGATATTTTCCTCATAATTTAGGGACCCTTGGCCCATATGAAATTAGGTCTTAGTATTTGAATATGGTTATGAAGTAGATCCATTATTCAATACTGTATTAGTCAGGGTTCTCTAGAGTCACAGAATTTATGGGTAGTCTCTATATAGTAAGGGAATTTGTTGATGATTTACAGCATGTAGTCCAACTCCCAATAATGGTCAGCAGCAGGTGTGAATGGAGTCCAAGGATCTAGCAGTTGCTCAGTCCCACAAGGCAAGCAGGCGAAGAAGATAGAATTTTCCTTCTTCCAATGTCCTTATGTGGGTCCCCAGCAGAGGTGTGGCCCAGCCACCATACCTGGATCTTGGACTTGCTTTGTCCCAGATGACCTTGAACTCAGAGATCTCCCTGTCTTAATCTGGGATTCATAGTCACAATGCCTCAAGATCTCCATGCCAAGATCCAGGTCAGAAACTTGTATCTTCCAGCCTCCAGATTAGGATCACAGGTGAGCCTTCCAGTTCTGGATTGTAGTTCATTCAGATATAGTAAAGTTGACAGCCAGAAATAGCCACTACAACTACCATTTTGCCTCCTCTAAATAGGGTGGTCTTACAGTCCTTGGGCCCTGCTTAAACACCATTTCTTAATTTCCTCTCTTGTATCTCCAGTTCTTTACCAGATGCTGAAAGCATTTGATTTAGATACTTAGAAGGGATGCCTTGGCATGGGCCGCTGAAGCACCCTCTCTCTCCCATACTTCATCACATCCCCATAGAACATATCTTATACATTCTTTATCTTTTTATAAACACATCACTTATGGCTTTATTTCCTGCAACACAGGTAGAACTTGAATACAAAGTAAGTAGAACTTGGGTTCTGTGTAGCTGTTAAGATTTCGTTTGACCAATGATCAGTTATAAAATTCATGTCAGTGACTCAACGGGTCTAGAATTTCCCTGTCTTCCAAGTCTAGTCCTGGTTTTTTACTCACTATTTCATACTTTTTTTTTTTCAAAAAGAAGCAGTGTGGAATGTAAGAATTACTTTTTGCTCAGTCAGGATTAGTTAACAAGAAGTCCTTCAACTAAAATTGGTGCTACCTGTAGTCCTTCCTCTGATAGATAACCTGGCCTCTCCCTGACTTCCTAATGGAGAGTTACTAGTCTTTTTGAAGGAATCATTGTCATCAAATCTCATTATAGATCAGATCTGAGATGGTGAATAGATGTGGGATTCTTGTCTTGGTTCTTGGGTTGGTCCCAGGAAATTTGTAGGGTTAAAGGGTAGATTTCTGAGAATTACTCCTGTGTTGTATCTCTCTCAGTATCTGGTGCTTATGTGACCTTATGTGGATAAGTGTGAAGATCTACTGAGTTCTCAAGAGAAAGACCTTTAAGTTGGAAAGAAATTGGCAAGAATACATTATAGATCCTTCCTCAGCAGGATTCTCCCACCATAACTGTTTTGAATATTTTTAAAGAAATATTTATGTATGGGTATTTTGCCTGCCTATATTTGTCTATGTACCACTTATATTCCTGATGCCCAAGGAGCTGCCAACTTTTAGATTTGGGCACTAGGCATACACATACATACATGCCGGCAAAACATGCATACATATAAAATAAACCTTTAAAAAAATCATTGTCAAGTGACATTTAACCTGCTTTCTTTGTAAGAGTTTTATGGGTTTTTGTTTGTTTGTTTGTTTGTTTTTTACTATCCAACATTTTGTTTTGGAGTGTTTTCAGTTATCTGTGCTTAACCTGTTTCCAAAAAAACATAAAGTGTAAAATTCCACAAATAATATATGTTACAAATTACTCACCATTCTTAGTAGCCTGATAAAATCTCTTGGGTGTCCTGCTCCTTACTTCCTGGGATACAAATTACTTCTTTGCTCAGTAAATCCAAACTATTTAGGAAACCCAGCTGTCAGCTGCTGCATGGCCTTCTTGGTTGTCAGTCAACTGTGCTGGAGTAAAGGGCTTGAGCAAGTGATCTCTCCTTGTGTAGAAACCTTGCATTATGCCACCATGCCTGTGCTGTCTGTCTTTCTTCATCTCATCATGTAGACGGTGTGTGATCTCACATTAGCAAAAGAAAAGTTAGAATAAGTCAGTGTGATAGTTTACACTTTCAATCCAAGCTCTTGAGAAGCATATGGTTGCTAAGCATGTCTGTAACTCCAGTTCCTGAGTATATAAAGCCCTCTTATGGCTTTGAGGGCACTGTGCATACATGATTGACTATTTAACAAATTTCAACCAATCAAAACCAACAATCAAACTTCAACAGCAATCAAAAACCAATGACCCACCATTCTTCTCAGAGCCCTAGCATTTATGTACCCTCTGAAACTCCCCAGAATTCCAAAAGTCACACAATTGCAGAAACTGTCCAAAGCTGGCAAAATCATACCACCACCAGAGCATAAGGTCAGCTGTTATGGACAGTCTGAAGCAGCCTCACATCCCCACACCTGGGATCAAAACAAAAAAAATATTCTTATAATAGTTATGTGTTTTTTAAAGAAGATAAAATTCTAAAATTGTCACTACATGTCCCCATTTCTGTTTTAAGCCTTTAATTGTGCTGAGTGTAGTGGAAAATTATAAACAGACATTTTCAATGAAATAAATGCTTTCTGGGTCATTGGCCAAGGTTTTCAGGTGATCACTCTTTCTCAATTCTAATCTTTATTGGTTTTGATGATAGCTCTTTATTTCCTGTAGAAATATAAGCAAATTTGTGTCCCCAACACAAAACTTTTGCAGGCTTTCATTCTGATGTTAACATATCCATATAGCATATAGCCTGATTTAATTCACTTCTTGGCTGACAAGAGGCAAACAGTTTCACTTTTTGTTGCAGAGTCTCAAGCCAGGCCCCCAAGGCTGTTTTTCTGATGGTAAGAAATTGCCTTGGATCTGTCTCTTTTGAACTTATATTCATTGGTCCAATGGCAACCTTTGCCACATATCCTAAAACCCCTGGAAGCTTAGGCCTTCTTTCAGATTTATATTTAGGAAAATCATTGTCCTTAGAGATACCTTGTTTACCTTTCTGAAGCAAAGTACCATATTTCTTGTAGTTAACACACTGGGCATTTTGAGATTTAAGGCCTTTGTAGCTTGGTCACAATGTCTTTGCAAATGACTGTATTTCCCTCCATTGAAGCACTAGGCATTTTGATATTGGAGATCTCTATCTATAGCTTGCTGTATGGTACATGTTAGAACTCATATCAACCACATCCCTTATCCACTTGTCCATAGGCAATGTATACACCTTTAATGGTCTAATAACTTTTTTATGTTCATTATTCAAATTTTCAAATGCCATTGTTTCAATCCGCATTGCCTTGCTTCAAGATCTGAAATGACTTTGTTTGCAGTTGAGACTAATCTGTGTAAAAAGTCAGTGAAGGCTTTTCCAGAGCCTTGTATATAATCTTTGTAAATGAGGTGAACCTTTATGGGTTCCTCAATTTTGTCCTGACCTCTTAAAGCCACTAAGTGACATTGTTCTATAGTGGCATCATCAAATCAAATCTGTTTTTGTATATCAGAGTATCACCCTTTGCCCAGCAACTAACTGGTCGTTGACTATATTCCCCTTGCTCTATTTCACTGCTCAATATTCGAGGCTTCTTCTCTCTGACATGTTACCCACTATTACTGTGGACCAGCCTCTAGTACAGCTGCCACCAATTCCTTCCAATCTTGGGGAATAATTCTATTTTGAGTAGCCCAGTTATTTAGAATTTGTTTCACATAAGTCTCGTGCTTCCTATATGAGACCACAGCCTGTTTAAAACACCTTAGTTTAACATTTCTATAGGATGCCATCCTATTTCGTCATAACCTTCTTCTACTCCATTAGCAGGCATATACTGTATGACTACTGGGAAAGCTGATGGTACTGATCTCTTCTTTACCCCAGGCTGCCCCTCCTCCCACTCTGGCAGAGCAGTTGATCTGAACTTAACCCTTTCTTTCAAAATGGACTGTTTCATCAGCCTGTCCTCCTGCCTTTTCAGCTTTTCTTCAGCCAGACCTCCCTCTGGCAATTTCTTTCCCTCTTTCCTCCTGTGGGAAACTCCTGCTCTCTTGCTCAGTCATTGATTCTGAGCCTTTTTGTTCTCTTTTGGCAATGCTCCTCGCTTCCCAAAAGCTTCCACCTCCACCCACACATTTTCCAGTTGCACAGCCATTCTCCCAAACTTTTTTGAAATAATAAGGAAGAGGAGGAGGAGGAGGAGGATCCCAGAAAATCCCCTCTAAGAGCAGAACCATGGGGAGATATCCCACCAGTAGCAGCCACAATAAATTTTTTTGGCTTCTTGGGGTGAAAAAGAGCCATTCCTTCATCCCCTGCCATTTCCTCTATGACGTTTGAAGCCAAATTTCCCATTCTGCCTCGCTCCATGTCTGGGTGCCGCTCACTTGTAACCCAGGCTTTTCGCTACTTTGTGGGTTCATCTTTCTTCCATCCTTCTTCAACCCTTTTTTCTTTCACCCTTTCAACCCTCTAACACTAGATAGGAGGGGGAAAAAGATAGAGAGGAAAGGAAAGAGGTCTCTGAATAAAGTCAGGGATCAGACAGGGGTGATGTTATTGTTGGGTTACTTCCTGGTGATTTGGGAGTTTTGAGTTTTTTGGGGCAAGTTTGATCTTCACTGTCAGGATATCTAATTTGTTCTTATTCTTGTATCTTCTTTGTTTGTGCCTACTTATCAAACCAAGACCAACAACAACCAAAAACAGCCAACAACCTGCCACACCCTTCAGGGCCCTAGCATTTATATACCCTCTGAAAAGTCCCTAGAATTCTAAAGTCACATAATTGCAGAAAGTATGTGCAGCTGCCAAAATCAGGCCTCTGCCAGAGCAGGAGGAAAATCAGTCAGCTATTGTGGATAGTTTGAAACAGACCCATATCCTATACCTGGGATTAAAACAAAAACATATTCTTATAATATTACTGTGGTTTTTGATTTTTGGATTTGATTTTTGGATTTGGTTTTTTTTCAAGACAGGGTTTCTCTGTATAGCCCTGGCTGTCCTGGAACTCACTCTGTAGACCAGGCTGGCCTTGAACTCAGAAATCTGCCTGCCTCTGCCTCCCAGAGTGCTGGGATTACAGGAGTGCGCCACCACCGCCCGGCTTGTGTTTTTTAAAGAAACCAAAATTCCAAAATTGTCACTGCATAGTGTAAGTTATAGAGATTCATATTATTTTCATAGCAATGTATTGTTCTAACTTCTATTTTACTAATTATTACTTTTAACTTTTCATAATGCTTAACCTATAAATTAAACTTTATTATGGGAAAAACAGTTAACATAGGGTTTAGTATTACTGGAAGTTTCAATCATGCCCTGGACATCTTGAAATGTATTTTCATGGACAAGGAGGACATAGACATGGACAATAGTGTTAGGGACCAACTTCACTGTATGTCTGCAGGAACTCTAACTATAGTCTCACTGCCCCTATGATTTTATGTTTCTCTTTTAATTGATGTAGGGATACTGTGATAAAGTATATGAGTGAAAGTGTGGGGAGGGACATTTCTTGTGTATCCCTTTCCTGTGTGTGCAGGCATGGTGTTGCATGTCTTTAATCTTCGTACATGGTGGGCAGAGACACAGGCAGATTGGTCTTTCTCTGAGTTTGAGACTAACTTGCTCTATGTAGTAAGTTCCTGGTCAGACAAAGCTACATAGTGAGACTCTGTCTTATAGCAACAACAATGACCACAGCAACAACAAAATATGTGTGTGGCAGGGGGTGGTGGGATGGTGGGGGTGTGCAGCTTGACAGATGGCTTTATAGTTAAGAGCATTTGCTACTCTTGCAGAGACTTGCTTATATTGGTTCACAACTGCCCATAACTCTAATTCCAAAGAATCTCATGTCCTCTTTTGGCCTCAGGCACTATAAACACAATGTACATAGAGACAAGTAGATGTGCATGCATGCCAATAAATGCTGAGGTTTGGTCTTTTGCTATGTATTGTAATGCTAAAATACTGCTCCCCCCAAGGCCTAGTTGCCCCCAGAGATGAGAGAATCCTCATGTAGATCCAAGTGACACTATGTAACCTTTCCCCCCAAGTTATTCCTGTTGGGCAAGTCAAGATGCCAACAGCCTATATCTGGGCAGGACATGGGCAGGGGTTTTGATTCTTGGACTTGGGGTCTAAAGAGAGACGGTGAGGAGAGAGGAAGGAGAAAAAGTGTGGGAAGAGGAGAAGATGCCATGGGTTAGATGAGTCATGAAAATATGGCCTTGAGGGCTGGCCATTTGCAATTAAGAGCTTCCCAGATGGAACATGACAAGTTATAATTTGGGGTTATTGATGGGGAAGTAGATTCTATAGCTTAGAGGGTAGATATCTGCCCAGCTTTAATGCTCTTAAGGCTTATTATCAATATAAAAAGTTGTGTGTCTTTTACCTGGGAATTGAATGATCAAAGGCAGGGTAGAACCCCAATGTGCAATTAAATATCTGTTACAAAAAATACTTTTTAAAAAAAAGCATTTGGTTCCACAGCTGTGGATTCAGACAAGTTTTTTTTCCTTGTCATTCTCTAACCAATAGAGTATGGTAGCTGTTTTCATGGCATTGATGTTGATGTAGGCATTATAAGTAATCTAGACATGAAGGTTACTAGAGGATGTGTGGGGGTTATATGCACATATGCCATTTTATATAAGGAACTTGAACATCTGCAGATTTTGACATTTAAGATGGGACTTGGAATGAATTCCTCCTCATATACCTAGAGATGATTGTCATTGAGTGACAGCAATCTAATTTGAGAAATACAACTTTAAGTATAGTGGATCAAACAAGTATGTAAAGGTATTCAAATGCCTGTTCTTACAGAAATCAGGAAGTCATCAAAATGTCCATCAGAAGATGGTTGTTCTATATGTATTCTGTTTGGGATTATGTGATATGGCCTTTAAATATAGCTCTTGTACCCTAATCAGACAGTCACTCTAGTTTTATTACCACAGAACAAGACCCATGAAACTTTCATATAAAATAGTCTGTAACATAAAATCTGCAACATCTCCATTTTGTTTATATTAGAATAACATACTGTGTGTTTTTCTGGATGCTAGAAATATAACTTTGCACTTCAAATTTTTTCTTTCCAGTGTATTTTAGTTTAGTTTAGCTTTGGTTTTGAGGTAATGGGATTGACCCCAGGACTTTGTGTATGTTAAGAAAGCTAAACAGGCTAAGCAAGCATTTCACTATTGAGTTATACTCCTAGCCCCTTTTAATATTTAAATAATCTACTCAAATAATTTTTTATTTTTAAATAGGGAATATCCCCCCTCTTTCTTTTTTAAAAGAGGGTTTCTCTACATAGTACTGGCTGTCCTGGAACCACTATGTAGACTACATTGTCCTTGAACTCACAGAGATCCACCTGCCTCAGCCTCTCAAGCACTGGGATTAGAGGTGTACACCATTATGCCAGACTGAGAAGAATATTACTTTGTAATAGTAGTTGGAGTTTAAGATCGAGTACAGTACTTAACTATTAGAGTTTTGCTGTCTTACCTGTTTTCTCTGAAAGTTTGTTCTGGAGGTTGACAACCCCTTTATAAGTCATACACAGAAGAAAAAACTCATTAGTAGAAACTGTTCCCAAAGAAGCCCAGATAGTAGATTCTCTAGAACCTTCCTAATGTTGTCACCTTTTAAACAGTTCCTTGTGTTGTAGTGACCTCCAACCATAAAATTATTTCATTGCTACTTCATAATTTTGTTACTGTTATGAATCATAATGCAAATATCTAGTATGAAAGATATCTGATGAGACCCATGTAGACAAAGGCTTAAATGTTCCACTGTTTTGTCTTTTTTTCTTTTAAAGGCTTATTTATTATGTATACAATATTTTGCCTGCATGTATGCCTACAAACCAGAAGACGGTACCAGAACTCATTATTGATTGTTGTAAGCCACAATGTAGTTGCTGGGAATTGAACTCAGGACCTCTGGAAGAGCAGCCAGTACTCTTAACTTCTGAGCCATCTCTCCAGCTTCTTAAAAGTTCCATTTTAAATAAATCTAAAGAACTAAAGGAAAATATAAAAAGCAGAAAACAAAACCAACCTCTGAAAAGAGATCATCAGCATATGTTAGACAGGACAAAAGAGAACCACATAGATGCTCTGGAGCTGAAGCTGTCACTAGTGGAGATGAACAGCAGAGCAGGGAGATGCAAGAACCAGCAAACTTGAGAACAGACAAGTGGAGCACATACCACCTGAGAATCAAAAAGAAGAATGAATGGAAAGGAGCCAGATCTCAGAGACAAGCAGAAGTCAAGTGAATCAGCACACACATGGTGGGGATTCTAGTCTAAAAAGAAAGGAGATGCTCAGACTCTGAAAAAAATAATAGCTAGAGACTTTCCAGACTTGATGAAAATGATCTAAATAGCTCAGTGAACTACAACTAGGATCAATTTAGAGAACCACTTTGGTGCATCATAAACTGTGAGATAAAGTGTGCTAACCCAGCATGTACAAGGGACCACCAATAAGTTCAATTGCTCTTTTCCCCCCATAAGTCAAGGTGGCTAGAAGGTAAATATAAGTTCCTTGTGAGGAAAAACTTTTAGCTCTGATTACCTCATTGCTTGAGTTGTAGATGAACTGGACCTCCCATCTTTAGTAATGATTTGTTAATTAATATTCTAAATAACAACTGGTTAAACTCCTTTACATTTTTTGTGGTGTTGGAACTTGAACCCAAGGCCTTGTGTATGCCAGGCAAACTTTTTAGCACAGAGCTACATCTCTAGCCTTCTTTTTATGTTGTTGTTTTTAGACAGGGTCTCATCTAACTTGGGCTGGCCTTCAACTCAATATATAGCCTACTATGACCTTGAGATCTTCTGCTTATATTTTTTAATGTAGATGAATGTTTTGCCAGCATGTTTGCAAATCTTGTACATGCAGTGCTTCATGTACTGCTTCATGCAGTACATAAAAACATGCATGTCTTCAGAAGAGGACATCACAACACCTGAAACTGGCATTACAAATGGTTAACTACCATGTGAGTACTGGGAACCAAACCCTGGTCCTTTGCAAGTGCATGACATATTCTTAACTGTTGAGTCATTCTATCCTAACCTTTAATTCTTGATCCTCCTGCTTCTACCTCCTAAGTGCTGGATTACAGATGTTCACTACCATGCCTAGTACCCCTTTTCACTTTTTATTTTGAGATGGGAGATTTTGCTAATTTGCTAGGTTCATCTTAAACTCACCACAGTCCCTGAACTTGTGAACCTCTTGTTTCAGCCTCCAGAATAGCTGGGATTACAGTAATGTACTGCTAGGTCTGGCTTGCAATTCATTCTTTACTCAAGAAAAAGTAGACCAAAGTAAGAATTCAACAATGGCAGGATCTCCCTGTCTATCAGCCATCCAGGTTCAACCACATGTTGGGATTTGACCATAACCTGAACCCCAAACATGCCCATGGAACTGGCTTTCCTCTGTTGGTATTATTTTCTTTCTTTGTGTGTGATTTTATAGTTAATATTGTTTCATGGAGCAGATCTCACTGGGCCTGGTGAATGCTGTAGTTCCTATAGTTGTTGATTCAGAGAGATTAAGTGACTCAGCTTTACTAGGAAGAAGTTTTCAGGGGACAAATTCACAACAGTCAGCTTAAGACTCCTAAATGGCTTCATTTTTGATTCAGGAACCAGGCCATACTTCATTCTACAAAATAAAATAAATGTCCCAATGAGCCAGACTTGGGAAATTGGTTTTATAGACAGAAAAATGGCTGAAGAGAGAAGAAACAAAAAACAAAAGGCAAATTGGTCATTTTTAGTTTATTTTTTCCTGAGGTGGGGCCTTGGGGACAGAACAATAGAAAAATAAATGATTGGTTAGGTTAGCATTAGATTCCTGAAGTTGAAGGCTGAGGTTGCCTCATTATCATACCAGTTGAAGCTGGTTTGTTTGCAGAATTTAGCTTTCTAATCCTGATTGTCAGGTCTAAGACTTAGTTTTAGCATAATTCAACCTCAGCATGAGTGATTCCATTTTGATTGCCAGTCAGTAGTCTTTTGGGACCCAGTTTAGGAGCTTAGTTCAAAGCAGTAGTCTCCAGTAAATTTTCTTTAACATGCTAGAGCCAAATTTCTTTTTTCTTGAGACAGTATCTTGGCTGGCCCCCAATTTGCCATGTGATTGAGGATGACCTGATCTCCTGATCCCCTTACCACAGCCTTCTATTTTCTGAGAATACAGGCATGGTCTGCCATACTTGGCTAGCAGTCCTGATTTGTTATGTTTTTCAAGACAAGGTTTCTCTGTGTAGTCCTGGCTGTCCTGGAATTTCTCTGTAGACTAGACTGGCCTCAAACTTAGAGATCCACTTTTTTCTGCCTCTAAATGCTGGGACTAAAAGTGAATTAAATTAGAGTAGATAGTTTATTAGGAGACATCTGTGGCTACAGAAGAACTATATGAAGATGGGAACTCAATTCAAAGAAAAATAGGAAATGGTTTAATTTTACCATTGTCTTTTCAACACAGTTCTGATATTTTACATACGATTCTTAAAATATGTCACATGTTTATAGGGGCATTGAGATTGTTCTTATGGGATTGTTGGGAGAGATCAAGTGAGATAACTCATGTGAAGTGTTATAAATTTATTCCTTATACTGCTTGGAAAAGTCACGCTGGTTGCTGTGTGAAAGGTCTCCATGGGAGGAGCAACCATGGGAGTCCCTATGGAGAACAGGCTCTGAGTACAAGGATTTATGGGTTTAGGGTTATCTGGTGAGTAAGAGTACTGAGGAGCAGACCCTTGAACTATTGTCACAGTGGGGTTGAGTAAGAAGAAAGGAGGGCACCCAGGCAGTGGCACCCTGGGGGAAGACATGCTGATCAAAAATCCAGGCTTGCAAACTAAATCAGATGTTTAGGTCATCTTTAGTTACAGAATAAATTGCATTTCAGCCACCCTGAGCTACAGGAGACCCTATCTTTAAAAAGAAAAGAGTCAAGTGTGGACCTGAAGGTGCTGGAATCCCTGAGAGGAGAAGCTGGGGTCTGCTTCTTATGTCAATGCAAAAGCACAGGTCTTACCTTAAGGAGGATAAGAGAATGTTCTGGAGCCTAATAGGGATGAGCAGCCATGGCCCAGGGACACAGATTCATGTTACACCAGATTCTATGCTCTTTTCATGTGAAAGCAATTTTATCAAGTTTTCATAGTAATATACAAAGTCATAAATCAAGACAGTTTTCAAATACATTGGTGGGAATGTCAGAGAGGTGCTTTACAGTAAAATGTAGAAATCTAAGATGTAGACCTCAGATGCTATCTGATGACATTCTTAGCATTTGGATTGGTGGAAGCTAGTAGTCTGCTAAGTTAATATATTCTAGAAGGTTTTTGATCTGTTAGTCACAGAATGATAGGTCTGACACATAGGTGGATAAGGAATGACTATTTAAGGGGCTAAAGCTAGCCCAAGATAATTTGTAATTAGGCTCTAGACCTGCAACATTCTAACATTGGACCTTCCACTGGATCTTCCAATGTTCCAGTGCTACATCATTGGATTTCTAATCTGTCAATCAGCCTTTGCAGACACAGCTTTGTACTGGCTAGTTTTGTGTGTCAACTTGATACAAGGTGGAGTTATCATAGAGAAAGGAGCCTTCCTTGAAGAAATGCCTCCATGATCCAGCTGTAAGGCGTTTTCTTAATTGGTATTCAAGAGGGGAGGGCCCAGCCCATTGTGGGTGGTGCCATCCCTGAGCTGGTAGTTCTGGGTTCTCTAAGAAAGCAAGCTGAGCAAGCCAGGGGAAGCAAGCCAGTAAGCAGCATTCCTACATGGCTTCTGCATACACTCCTGCCTCCAAGTTCCTACCCTGTGTGAGTTCTTGTCCTGACTTCCTTTGGTGATAAACCGCAGTGTGTAAGTGTTAACTGAATAAACCTTTCCTCCCCAATTTGCTTCTTGGACATGATGTTTTGTGCAGGAACCTGTGAGGCTCTGCTAGTGCATGACAAATACAGAGAGGGACGCTCTCAGCCAGCCATAGAACTGAGCACCAATGGGGGAGCCAGAGAAAGGATCTAAGGAGCTGAAGGGGTTTTCAGTGCCATAGGAGGAACAACAATATGAGCCACCCAGTACTCCCTGAGCTCCCAGGGACAAAACCATCAGCCAGAGAGTGAACCTAGAGTTACCCATGGCTCCAGACACATAGGCAGCAGATATTGGCCTTGTTGGACATCAAAGGGAGGAGAGGCCCTTGGTGGTGGAAAGGCTCGATGCCGTAGTGTGGGGGAATGCTAGGACAGGGAAGTGATGGGTTATGAGACTTTCGGGAGGGGTGGGGGGAGGGGATGCCCAGGAAAGGGGACAACATTCAAAATGTAAATGTAGAATATGTCTAATTAAAAAAAAAAGAAAAAAAATCCTGACTAAGACAAATTTCTTTCCAGGAATATGAACATGGGGTTTGGGAAGCCTTTTTGGCACTCTACCACTGAGCTATATCCTAGCTCTCTAGAATTGTCCCCACATTTATCTATCTATCTATCTATCTATCTATCTATCTATCTATTCATCCATCTGTCTATCTACTATTTGCTTTGTTTTTGAGAAAGAGTCTCTCTACATAACATAAAGACAATAAAGGTTTTTTAAAATTTATTTTATATATGAGTGCTCTCAGCATGTAAAGCAACATTCCAGAAGAAGGTATCAAAACTCATTATAGATGATTGTAAGCTACCATGTGGTTGCTGGGAATTGAACTCGGGACCTCTGGAAGAGAAACTGGTACTCCTAATTGTTGAATCATCTATATAGCCCCCCCCCCCCCAATTCAAGTGTTTAAGAGGGCTGGAAATGTAGCTTAGTGGCAAAGCATTTGTCTAACAAGCTCAAGTTTAAAAGAGGCTGGCCAGTGGTGGTATATGCCTTTAATCCTGGCACTAGGGAGACAGAGACAGGTGGATCTCTTGAATTTATGGCCAGCCTGCTCTATAGAGCAAGGTCTAGGATGGTCAGAGAAACCCTGTCTGGAAAAACAAAAAACAAAAGAACAAATATTAAACTAGTTGGGCCAGTTGTGGTGGTATGTGCCTTTAATCCCAGCACTCAAGAGGAAAAGGCAGGCGGATCTCTGTGAGTTTAGGCCAACCTAGTCTACATGGTTCCAGGACAGCCAGAGCTACTCAGAGAAACCGTGACTTGAAAAACCAAAGATACAGAGGTGGGGGGTGGAGAGGAGGGTGGGTGGGGGTGGGAAACAAAAAAACAAAACCAGAAAGCAACCAAACAAAAAACTCCCAAATACAAAAAACTTTTTTTAAAAATTAGGTCAGGTTGTGGTAGCACATGTCTTTAACCTCAGCACTTGGAGGCAGAGGCAGGTGGATCTCTGAGTTCAAAGTTTGGTCTACAAGGGGAGTTTTAGGACAGCCAGGGCTACACAGAGAAACCCTCTCTTAGAAAAAAAAAACATAAGTAAACAATAAAAATAAAACAAACCAAAACAAAGCCCCACTACTTTTTTATTGATTTAATTTTTTTTGTTTAGATTTTGGATTTTTGGTTTTTTTGAGACAGGGTTTCTCTGTATAGCCCTGGCTGTCCTGGAACTCACTCTGTAGACCAGGCTGGCCTCGAACTCAGAAATCCGTCTGCCTCTGCCTCCCAGAGTGCTGGGATTACAGGCATGCACCACCACTGCCCGGCGATTTAATATATTTTATCTTCATTTATTTGTGTGCATGTATGTGCGTATATATATATATATACGCACATACATGTATACATATATATACACATGTATATATGTGTGTGTGTATATATATATATATATATATATGTGTGTGTGTGTGTGTGTGTGTGTGTGTGTGTGTGTGTGTATCTATAGATATAGATATTCTTGATTTCCATGGTTCCTGTGCTGGGGCTTGGGAAAGTCAGCTGAAAGGACAGGTGGGGACATCAAATGCCACTTTGAGGCCAAAGTCACAAACTCAGCTGTGTCACCTGCATCTGGCCTATTTGATGGCTTTCTGGCTGACTTGCTTCTCAGATTAATGGCATTTCTGGGGGCAAAGGCAAATGAGGTCATTCTTCACAGACTCATGGATCCAAAAGAACATTATTTCCCCTAGATCAGCCCACCTAAGAGGTCCAAGAGACCATTCGAGTAGTCTCTGAGGGTCCTGGGCTTGGATGGACTGGAGTTTTGCTTTCTGGGTAGCTAGTCACCTGCAGTGGTGAAGGTGTTTTCACTGTAAGAAGCTGTGAGATCAAGACACCAGGGTGTCCTAGGTAAGCTTTCAACAGTGACACCTTTGAACCTAAGTGCCAGTAATAGGTTACCAGTTGGTGGTCCAAACTGTATTTAAGTTTTAAAATGTCTATGATTTTTAACTGAGTAATACTTAAATCTGGAATGAACATCTCAATGTATCAAAGTCTTTTTGTTCTCTTTAGAGAATAATTCAGTTCTTCTCTCTGTAGGTGCACTCTGGCTGAAATGATCTTCTCCAGTCTTTTAGAGACTTGTGTCTGTTTAAAATAGAAATGTAGCAGCTGGAGAGATAGCTCAGAGGTTAAGAGCACTTGTTGCTCTTGTAGAGGATGCCAGTATACTCTCCAGCACCCACATGATGTCTAACAATCATTTAAAGACAGTTCCAGAGGATCTAATACTCTCTTCTGGCCTCTAAGGGTACTACATACATGTGGCACACATACATACATACATACATACATACATACATACATACATATATACATATACACACATACATATAGGCAAATATATATAAAATAAAAATCTTTAAGAAAGATTTGTGGTCCTATATCTTTTCTTCTGCACTTCCTCTCTGCCAAAGCCCTTTTTATGAACACCTTGGCCATGTTATTTTTGCAACTCAGCTACTGAGTGTGTGACTTTCTTTCACTATTGTAGGGTTTTCTACTCTACCCTGTGTGTTTGTTCTTCATATTACCAAGAAGCCTTTTTGACCTTTACCTTTATTTTGTTCCTAAAAATGATACTTTTGCAAAATTCTTGTCCAGGGCCCCTAATGCATTTGAGTAAGCGTTGCTACAGGATACAAATTAGGAAAGGAATTACTGGACCCACCTAATCTAGGTTATGTGGGACTCTTCTTCCCACTAGCAGTACACAACACAGAGTATTTTGTGGTCTCTAAGGTGTGGGAATTTGAATCTCAGGTCCATGTGAGAGCCACCTTATAATACCAAATTATTGGGGTGAGTTATCTTTTGCCTATGTGATGGGATCACACTTGATTTTCCTGCAGATATTTCCAGGGAGAGGGGGGAATATCTGATGTTTATTTCTGGCTGACTCTTACTCTGAGGGGTATCTTTTGGAAATTCCAACTGGACTTGGGGTAAGCTCTCCTTAGATTTCCCATTTGGCTGACTGAACACTGGGGATGTGCACTGTGCCCTTTGAGGCTTTGAAAAACTAAAGCTCAGGTTTCCCTGGTTCTGCAAAGGGCCTCAGGATAAAAGTTAGAACAGTTACCTGCCTCTGGATTTCTGCCTCCTTTTAGGTGTCTACCTGAGTAGTCCGTATTTCCTTGCTGACTTGTTTATTCTTTTAAGAAGTATGTGTATACGGGGTGTGCTCCTACTCTCAATACACATATTTTATCCACAAATGTTTTTTTTTTCAGTAGGAAGGGTGGACAGTCACTTATATGCTTCTTGCTTGCCTTTGAAGCCCATGGGACCCTGTGTCTTTAGCTCTGGTTTCCCTTCCCAGGAGTCTCCAGCTCACACCTGAACAGTGAAGCAGCCCCATCACAGAGATATGGTGTGGGCAGCTGGCAGGGTTTCCACCCAGAATTGTTGAACTGCAATGTTTGGGCCTGGAAGAATCCTGACATGATTCTCACATGTCATGGATTTCTGAATTATAGTGAGACTTGGAGTCTTTGGGTTCCATCCACCCCTCAGGTTTTAAAGATCTTTTGTTGCTTCATTGGGACTCAATCAATTCTAGCTTTGGGCAGTATGGGCAGATTTCTTACAGACAATGATTGGGATGTGTCTGAGGGATTTGATTTAATGAGATATTGAAAACATAGAGACACATCTTCACACAATGTGAAGAAAAGGTTACTCCAACACACATCAAACTCTGATTCCTCTTGTCCTTTGTTGCAAAATTATAGTGCTTGTTTCCAGCTGTCTTAGCTTTTTAATTTCTGAAATTCCCATGACAATTCCACATTTTTTGCATTCCTGGGTACACTGTAAAAGGCTTTGTTACTCTGGTCACTGATACTTTCATTCTAGCCTCATTCTTGTTTTCTAAAAACAATTTACATGGTATTCACATCTGCTCTCAAAAAGGCTGACTGTTGTCATCTACATACCTCCAGAAGCCACCTTTTGTGGCGCCTTCCCAAATACCTACCTGTGATCTGGTTCTGGACTGCTGTGGCTCCATGTGGGTGGGCCAGAGCACAGCCACCTCAGCCCAGGGAGGTTCAAAGCTCTGCTCAGACATACCAGAATGAGAGGCAGCTTTCTGTTTCTCTTGGGTTGCTATCCACCTTCCCTGGTTTGTTCCTAGGATCCAAATTTTACTTCTCAGTGTTCCTGTTTCTATAGAGTTCTACTACACAGGTGATCACTCTAAAACAATGAAACAGCTTTCTTCCAGAATGCCTGCTGTTTTTCCATTGTATTCTTTTCTTACATTCCCTTCCCCCTTTCACTTTTCCCTGTGGGTCTTTTATTTTCATTTATTTATTTATTTGTTGCTTTGTGGCACCTCCTGTGCATGTGCTAGGCTAGCAGGGTAGCACTGTACTACTGAGCTATATCTTCAGTTGGAATTAAAAAATATTTATTGCTGCCATTCTATAAACTGCCTTCTGAGTCCAGCAGTTACAGTCTTCCCCTTTCTTGCATGTTCTTTCTGTTGTGCTGCTCTGCCCAGTGTAGCAGCCATCAGCTTTCCCTTGTCCTGCCTGTATGGTCTCTTTCCTTTCCTAGGCTGCTCTCTGGCTTACCCTCTCTTGTCAGGGAAATGCCCCTGGAAGGGGATAAGCCCCACCTTTTCCTAGCTTTTCAGAGGATCTACCCCCCCCCTTCCTTGAGCTAGTTTTGATATCTTGTCATGTTAAATTAAGCCTGGAATAAATTGCTACATGACCAGTTGTTAACATTTAATATATATATATTCATTCTGTCAGTTCTGTTACTCTACAGAGAACCCCGACTAATACACTGGCCTGTTTTATTTTTGGCCTTGATGCTGAGTTTCTCTCTCTCTCTTTGTTTTCTTTCTGAGACAGAGTTTCTCTCTGTAGCCCTGGCTGTCCTGGAACTCACTCTGTAGACCAGGCTGGCCTCAAACTCAGAAATCCACCTGCCTCTGCCTCCCAAGTGCTGGGATCAAAGGCGTGCACCATCACTGCCCAGCTGAATTACTCTTTTTACTTTCCCTTGTACTTGTTAGGGTTAGGAGTTAGGGTTAGGGTTAGGTGTCTTATTGTGTTTTTATCAAACATAATGCACCCCCTTTCATCTCCATCATCATTTGAATCAGAAGAACTGACTTTGTATTTTTTTCCTCCTAGGTAAGTATATTTCCTTCTGTTTGCCAATCTTACAGGTCTTAGATGTAGTTCGTTTATATTTCTACATGTAAATTTTCCTTCATATTCTCTTTCACTTATTCTTTATTCTAAAAAAAAACGTTTTTGAGACTGTATCATTTAGCCTAGGCTAGATTTGCATCTTTTATTTACCTGAGGATGCCCCTGAGGCTCCTGGTCATTCCCTTTCTATTTCTTGAGTGCCAGAATTATAGGCATGTTCAACTGTGCCTGGTTTATGCAGTGCTAGTTATGAAAGCCAGAGAGCATGGTGCATGCTACGTGAGCACTCTCCCCACTGTTGTACATCCACAGTCCTACAGACTTCATGTCCTCCACAATCTGCTCTGCTACCTTCCTGGGCACCTCCACTGAACATCCATTGTGGGCCTGAGGTTCTCTGCACGCTTGCCCTCCTGACATTGCCATTGATCTAATGTAGCTTCAAAGTGTTGCACTCATTTCTCAAAATCCCAAAAGACTACCAAGTAGCTGATTCCGATGCAGTCTCACTAGGGTCTTTTTATTCAAGCCCGACCCTGACGTAGTAGGACAGGAGGGTGAAGCCAGGAGGTCAGCTTCAAGGAACCATTTATAGAGACAAGCAAACAAGCAAGGGGGTATTCAGCTTGGCACACATCTGATGGGGGGTGCTATTATGGAATTTGCTGCCCCTTAAAATGATTAGCTGGTGTTGGGAGTCAAACTATAAACTTATAAGTGAATATCTTTAGTTATATTTGTAACTTTTGCTTTCCTTCTAATTGGTGGTGGTTAGGGAGTGACCTAGAAACTAGTGCTAGGTGCAGGCATGTTGATTAACTTGAGTTCAACCTTAGGTCAGGTCATCTAAGATGGAGTCTGAACCTAAGATGGAGTTGGTCTGGTCTCTCAAGAGAAGCCTGGTGTATGTATCAGAGCTCCTGTTTTATAGTAAAGCACTCACAAGGCCTGTAGTGTTTCCTACTTACTGTTTGTGAAGAGGTTGTTTTCTGTCTATGAAGTTAGTACCTCATATTTTATGCATGTGTGTGTGTGTGTGTGTGTGTGTGTATGTATATGTGGATGTAGGTGTGTGTGGGCATGCACACATATGAGTATGTATGTGTGGGTACAGAGTCAAGAAATAAATGTTGTATAACTTACTCAATTGCTTCTCTACTTTATTTTTGAAACAGAGTTTAACTGAACCCAGGGTTGCCTTTCCCCCCCCCCCCCCAAACTGGCACCTAGCAAAGCCCCAGCATGCCTCCTGTCTGTGTTTCTCCCTTAGCACTAGACTTATGGGCATACACAACCTTGCTTAAGTTTTTATGTGAGTGTTGGGGATCCAAACTCAGGACCACATGTAAGTACTTTACCCACTGAAATGTCTCCCAAGATTTTAAACAGTGATTTTTAAGTTTTCTCCTGATTCCCTTACCATCCAGCCCACCTCTACATCCCAGAATGAAAATGTAGAGAAGAACAGATGTTCATGTTAGTCAGCTTTCTGTTGTAATAATATCAGAGATCTGCTCATGAAGGAAAGAGGCTTATTTTGGCTCTTGGAGTTTCAGTCAATGATTGATCACGCCAGCACTTTTGGGACTATGGCAAGATAGCACTATGGTCCAGACTTCTGGTGGAGGAAGTGTTTACCTTGTAGTCCAGTCCAAGAGAGACCAACAAGCAGCAGAACTTGCAGCTTTAGAGTCAATAGTAGAAGTGGTTACCGGGACGATTGATGCTGGTTAGCTGCAGCTAAGAAATTAGGAATGATTAAGAAGAGACCAACATTGCTGAGATGAAATCTGGAAAGTGTTTTCCGTGAGCACAAGGAAGCTGTGTATATATATTCATTCTACAAGTTCTGTGACTCTAGAGGATCCTAAGACAGAGGCATTTTCTCAATTGAGGTTCCCTCTTCTTAGATGACTCTAGATTGTGTCAGGTTGACAGAAACCTAGTTAACACAAATGTCAAGACCTTTATGGAACATTATAGGTCCAAACTGTAGCAGTATAGTTGATAGTTGATTCATAGAGACAGTCTTTTGGGTTCAAGTATTCAATCAAACATAATGGGGAAGACTAACCCAGACAACTTAAGCTATATATTTAAATGTCAATGTCAGGGTTGTAGCTGAGAGGTAAAACATGTGCTTAGTATGAATGAGACCCTGAATTCACTCCTCTTGCACTAAAGTAGATATTTAAAATGTTGTATACTCTGCCTGCCTGCCTACCTACCTACCAACCTACTTACTTATCTATATGAGTGAAGAGTGACATGGTTGCTCTGGGACCTGGGATTTTGGTTTCTTTAAAAAACACAGAAATATTATAAGATTGTGCATTTGTCTTAATCCCAGATGTGGGGATAAGGTGGTGTTTTGGACTGTCCACAGCAGCTGACTGTGATTTGCCTTGTGCTCTAGCAGAGGTATGGTTTTGCCAGCTGCAGATAATTTCTGTGAATGTGTGATGTTTGGAATTCTGGGAAATTTTCGGAGGGTATATAAATGCTAGGGCCCTAATAAGTGGAGTCGATTGTTGTTGGTGGTTCAGAGGGGTTGATTGTGGTTTCTGAATAGTTGTGTTCAAAGAAGAAACAAAGAAATTAACTTCATGAATCTCTTTCTCCTCTATCCTTTCTCTCCTGTCTAGTGATAGGGGGTGAAATCAGGGGGATAAAGGATGGGGAAAAGAACCCACAGAGTAACTAAGACTGGCTACAGATGAGAATTCACATTGTTATTCATAATAGCTCTCAAATGGAATCAACCTGAATTTCATCACCTAATGAATGGATTCTTATTCAGCTGCATGAAAGAGTGAACCACTGACACTTGCTGCAGCCTGGGTGAAGCTTAAGAATATGGCTGTCACAGAGACTAGACATAAAAGGCCTCATGCTGGGTGACATTTCTGTGCAATATTAGGATGGGCAGAAAGCCAGAGTGGTGTTTTTCAGAGTTTGGAGGAACAGAGAATGGGGTATCTGGTTTTGTGTTGTTTTGATGATGGAAAGTTCTGAAATAGATGGTGATGATGTTTGCACAGTATTGTAAATCTTTTGAAACCCACTCAGCTCTGTACTTAACAATTTCAGTGGTGAAAACATAAAGCACTCAACAGAAGTAGCAAATTCAAAGTTTAATCTCCGTGCACACTTGTCTTTATAAGTTCAACTGTAGGTCACATATGTTCTCATACCTAGAGTAAATGCAGTTATAGGATAACATGCGCTAAGTCTGTTTGTTTTTTGTTTTACATTTTTAATTTTTTTAGAGAGGCTTCTCTGTGTAGCCTTGGCTATCCTAGAATTTAATTCTGTAGACCAAGCTGACCTTGAACTCAAAGATCTGGCTTCCTCTGCTCACTAGTGCTGGGATTAAAATCATGCACCACTACCACCCCACAATAAGGTTTAAAAAAATTCTTCTCTGTTATGCCAATACTTAAGAAGTAGTCTATAAATACTTATTGAGTTATCTCTGTTTGTTATTTCCAATTCATTAGTGCAGACACATTTCATGTTAGTTATAATTATCTATTGTTCTCACAAAAGGTAATATTCTTTAAATGATGTGCTTTTTGGTAAGAGCTGTCTATTTTACATATAAGCTCTGTATATAGTTTTTCCTAGATAGAAAATAGCTTGTTTTGTTTTTTAATTGCAAAGACAGTGATCTGGGATGTTCAGTTTTAGCCTCTCTGGACTGCTCTTTATCGTTCAGAAGTTTCTAAACAGTTCCACATCTGCACAGGATCCTGCTTCTCACTTGTTTGCCTGCTGCTCTTCTTCCTGTCTTCTTTGTGTCTTGCATAGGCTTAGCTTTCATCATTCTCTTTATACTGGCTTCTGAGATGACCTCTCTGAGGCAGGAGCTCAGGATGGAAATTGTCCTCTTGTCCAAGTGTCATGTTTAACTGGATTGCAAATGATAGGAAGAATAGAATATTTGATGTTTAATCCACCAAATCAGCATCCTTGATTTCTAACTTTTTTCTTCACATTTTTGCCTCAGCATTTTCTGACATCCAAACCTGTCTGTGTTTCCTTGACCAATATAAAGTACTCAGCTATTGTACATCTCTTGTTGGGAAGAAAGTAATGGAATTCTAGGACTCTTTGGTGTGGTGTTTAGTGTACATCTAGTTAAGACATGCAACATTATGATGATGGTTGCCATTTGCTTATAAAGAAAAAATGGAGTTATTGTATGGGAATGAACATCATTATTTGAACCTGCTTTGTAGCTAATAGTGGGCTTGAGTGGGTAGTTTATCTGAGCCAGGAGGGAAAGCACAAGTGATGAACTCTTCATAATGGTCCCCTGGTGATGTTGATTGTTTTAGTCACTGTTCTCTTGCTGTGAAGAGACACCATGACCAAGGCAATACTTATAAAAAGAAAAGCATTTAATTGGGGCCTTGCTTACAATTTCAGAGGGTTAGTCTAATATCATCATGGTGGGAGCATGGGCACACACATTGTACTGAAGCAGTAGCTGAGAGCTACATCCTGTTCTGCAAGCAGAGAGACACAAACAGAGACATTCTGGTCCTGGTGTGGGCTTTTTGAAATCTCAAAACCCACCCTAAGTGATACATTCCTCCAACAAGGCCACAACTCCTAATAATACTTCTGAAATAGTGTTACTCCCTGGTGAATAAGCATCCAAATATATTAGCCTATGGAAGCCATTGTCACTCAGACCACTCAGACCAAGTGACATTGCCCCATCTGTTTGTCATATAGCTCTGGTCATTCTTGTGTATGGTAATGTGCATGACACTTTTAGCCACAGAAAGGCAGGAAGTGAAAGGGTGAAAAGCAAAAAGAGCAGGTACTATGCCTGCTCTAAGTTGGAGAGTCTCCTATTGGCTTCTGCAGATGACCACAAAATTATTCACATTACAAGAGGGACAGTTATTTGCTGAATAAACCACATCTGTCTACTGTCTCTTATCCTCATGTCATTATTCTGCTTATTAGATTTCAAGCCCAAAGCCTATTCCTACCCTCTGCCCTTTGATTTAGAGGAGACCATCTGAAACGCTATGGCTTCTTCAGAAAACCTTTTCTAGAATAATAGATGCCATGTGAGACTGTAGGCAAACAGACCCCAGTCTCATTCATGAGCATAGAACATTGTAATTAGGAAGATGGTGGGTCTTGTTTTTCCTAACTGAAATATGAGTTTGTGAAGGAGCCCTGTATATAATGTAGGGTGTGTAGCTGTGTTAGCTTTTGTTACTGTGACAAAATACCAGAAGAAAGGAGCTTATAAGGATGGAGTTTATAGAGATTTTACTCAGGAATTGGTTGGCTTTGTTGTTTCTGAAGCTGTGGCACTGAAGTACATTACTCCTGTAGTATTTGACAGATGAAACAGATCACTTTGTGTTAGCCAGAAAGTTGGTGGGTGGGGGAGGAAGGAAGGGAAGGGAAGGGAAGAGAGAGAGAGAGAGAGAGAGAGAGAGAGAGAGAGAGAGAGAGAGAGAGAGAGAGAGAGAGAGATTCTCTTTAAGACACACCTATGACGACCTACCTTCTTTCAGGTAGCCCCACCCCTCACAGGCTCTACTACCTCTCTGCAATCCAGCAGCTAGTGACCAAACTTTCAACCTGTGGATCTACCAAGGACATTTCAGGATCTGAATTATAACTGGCTTTCTTTCTCTAGAGGTTTGCTATCTGAAATCCTCAGTGATGACCATAGTGTGAGGAAGATCAGATTTTTTGGTGTTTTTATGTACTGTGTTTCTCTTACTTGGAACTAAATTTATATATAAAAAAGCAATAGTAAAGTCAAATGACATAACATAAGTCATGACATAAGTGATGCTATGATACGTACTCATGGCTATATCAGTGACTAAATTCGTTCTGCTCTCTTGGGGTCCTCTCTTTCTCCTTTCCTTTCTTTTCTTCCCCTCCCCCATTTTGGCAACATTTTATGTAGCCCAGGCTGCTATAGGACTTTCTGTGTGGCCATGGATAATCTTATACTTTTGACCCTTCTGCCTTTACCTCCTAGGAGCTGGGGTTACAGGTGTACACCCTCACAGCTGAGTCTATGATGCTTGGGATTGAACTCAAGGCTTATGCAAGGCAAGCACTCTACCAAATCTACATCCCAACTTTAATTAATTAATGAATGATGGAGACTTACCATGTCACCTAGGCTGTGCCTCACTCATTCTGCAGCCTGTATTGGGTATAAACTTTCAGTGGTTCTCCTGGCTTAGCCTTCCAGTGTTAGAATTTCAAGAGATCTCTACCATACCCAGCTTTCCTGGTATTGCTTCCCATACCATTTCTACTTCAAACCCAGGGCCTTTTCACATGCTAGACTAGACAAGAAGTCTATCACTGAGCCACAGCTCAGCCCTCTGCTTTCTTACAACTGTATTGGGGGTGTCGCCTTGAGGAAACTGACCCTTCAAGGGTAAAGCTTCTTGCTCTGGATATGGCAGGGGTTAGACCCAGAATCTCTGATGCTACTAGAACCCAAGCTATCCCTCCACCATTTTGCCCACAGTGGTGACTAAACGAAACACTCCTAGCTCTGAAGGTCTGAGCTTATAATTGTCTCTGAATAGCAACTGTTTCTCTCTTGTTTCTGTGCCAGTATTCTTTGCAAAGCCTGTAGTATCCTTTCCTCTGTCCCTCCCTACACACTGTGTCTGGAAAGCAGGAGCAGGGCTTTTGCCTAGGCACCTCACTTTTCAACTGTTCTTTTAATTTTTTTTCATTTCCTCTATAGAATATAGATTTTTGTTTGTTTAGATGTTTGTTCAAAACAGGATCTCATGTAGCCAGGGATAGCTTCAATTTTGCTGTATAGCGGATTACTTCCTGAGTGCTGGGTTGCAGGTATATGCTATACACCCAGATTTAGAATGTTCTTCTTAAGGACAACATCGATAAAGACAAACTTGCCTGAAAGTTTGAAGAAATACAAAGGATTTTTTTTTTAAGCTAGGGACTGAGTTTCTTCTCAAGGCTGTTTGCTCTCTCCTAACACTTTAGTGAAAGTGGGTTTTCTTCCTTACGTGTACAGGAAAGAGGGTATAAATGGGTACAGTTGCTGGCAGCCCAGCCAAGGGCCAAGAAAGGCATTTCCTCCTTAGCCATGCTTCCTCCCTTACACACTAGTGCCTCTGTGCATTGAACAAATTAAGTCTGGATCTAGGCCCAGCTCTGATTCCCTGAAGAGGAGAGAATCCTGATGTCAAGTAGAAGGAAGGAGCCAAAGGCAGGGCTACTTGGAGGAGAGTGTGTGACGATAGAGGTGCAGCTTGGAGGAGAGTGTGTGACAATAGAGGTGCAGCTTGGAGGAGAGTGTGTGACGATAGAGGTGCAGCTTGAGGAGAGTGTGTGACGATAGAGGTGCAGCTTGAGGAGAGTGTGTGACGATAGAGGTGCAGCTTGAAGAATCAGGGTTGAGACAAGCCTGGTATGCTGTCCCTTCCTGGGGCAGCCCCAGTAACTGCTATTTCATCTGGGTTTTGTCCATTAGCTTGTCTCCCTGTGTTTGTCCCATCTTCCAAAATTGAGTATATGTTTGGGGTTTTCCTTTCTTCCCAGCTATTAGGCAGGAGCCTATGGCAGGAGAAAGAAGATAGATCCTTCTGTTGCACCCTAGCATGGATACTCAGCTTATAAGGAATAGAACTTTCAACAGGTATCTTCGGAGTCACCATGGTTTGTGGAATCTGAGAATACCATTGCTCTCTCCCATTCTATCCCACCCTCATTCTGTCCTTCCCCATCCCAGCAAGAAGTATGATATTTTCTAGTCATCCTTACACCTTTCGCCTATCTCTGCCTGTTTGATTACTTCTGACACAAGCAGCCTTGTTCTGAGTCTATTCATTCATATATTCACTGAACACAAATTTTTTTAAAAATGCAGACATTGTTGTAACCTGCATTGTCAAGGCTCCAAACAGCTATTACTAAGTTGGTATCACTTTTCACTGATGCCCATTTTTATAAACCCAGGTATTTATCTTGAGTAATAGAGCAACTCCAAAGAGTTATGATCTAGGTTTGACTTCTACCTTCATACAGAAGATTCCTGGATTCCATGCCTCAAGCTTTCACTCCCTTCCTTGTTGCTTATGTGTTCTTCTTAGCACAGATCCTCAAAATTGGTTCATTCACTTCTGGCCTGGGACCCATTCATTCTACTGTTGTCACTGCATTGTCCCACTCTAGACATCTTGGAGAATGTATAGCATTGGCATAGACCCCACCTTGGCCCTACAGAATACTCTTTGAAGGGAGAATTTACAAATAAATGTTTTCTCCTTTGTTCTTTTTGAGCATCCAGGCAGATGCTGAAGCTCACTTGAGGAGAACGCTTGGAGATTATTGCCTCAAAGTGGTCAGAGGCTGAGGAAATCTTTTTTCTAAATATTCTAATTAAAGATGTGTGTTGGGGGGGTGAGGGGGTTGCATGTCAGGACAATTTGTTAGAGTTGGTTCTCTCCATCAACCATGTTGTTCCTGAAGATCAAACCCTTGTTTGTCAGGCTTGGCTGGAAGAACCTTTACCTTCTGAGTATCTCACCAGCTGAAAAAAATGTGTTCTTTATTCTTTTGTTTTTTATTTCTCCATCTGCAATGGCTACAAGTAGAACGCTAACAGTGGTGGTCCAGAGGGAACCTGTGGAGGTTTGTTCACCTCCCGTACAGGTGCTACCTAGGGTGACGAGCAGCTCACTAGTGCAGTTCTCTTTCGAAGCATTGCTGGGAGGAGGAGAGAATGTCGTTCATTGTTTCTGTCATACCATAGAGAGTATATATTTTATAGGCCAAGTGAGAGGATGGACTTGGGTTCTTAATTAGAGATTAATCTCCCTAGCCCCAGACAGGGTTTCTCAGTGTATCCCTGGCTGTTCTGGAACTCTGTAGATCAGGTCGGCCTTGAATTCAGAGATGGCCCTGCCTCTGCCTCCTGGGTGCTAGGATTAAATGTATGTGCCTCCACGGCCGTGTTAGAGATTACAATTGATGTGGCTGCTCCATCTTGGATAAGAAGACCTAGGAGAATGCTGAGCATTTTGTTCCCTTTTTGTTACAGGTCCTCTTAGGCCATTTTAGACAGTAGGCAGCCCTTAGAGGACCTTCCCTGCAGCTTGCCCTGAGCAGGGAATGGTTTTGCCAGGAACCCTGAGGCTGGGTAAATGTGCCTGTCAACCCAGGTCACCTAAGTACCAAACAGATCTCTCCTTGAGGGTTGAAAGTACCAGGAGATTTCCAGATCTTTCCTTTCTGACAGCAGCCAGGACAGTAGATATGCGATTTAAGTGTTGGTGTCTCGAACAGAAGTTAGAAGCAAAGCCAAGTGACAGTAAATAGTGTTCTTCTGGAAGCCTGTGCTGATTCGCAGAGCTTCTTCTCCTAAGCAGAGCTTTCCCACATACATTCCTTAGGGGACTATGAGTTTTCCAGTAATAGTTTACTGGGCGTTACAAAGGGCTAAGTCCATCGTACACTTTTTGTAGTGCCATCTTATTCTCCCTTTGGGTTTATTTCCATAACTATTTACCCAGTTGGAATGGACAGGAGAGCCAGGAAAGAGAACCTACTCCTGCACAAAGGTCATTTTTTTTTTTTTTTTTTTTGCTAAGCCCTGCCAACAATGATGTGTGTTCCAGCAGACCCAGTGGCTAAAGAAATGCAGGTTGATGGGCTTGTTTATTGGGGATGAGGAGGCAGAAGGACAGGACAGAGACTGTGAAGCTTTGAGGGGAGTTAGGGCAGGGTGGAGAGTACTTAGCTTGAAGAGCGGGAAGATTCTAGCAATTGCTGGCGCCTGGATTAAGAAGAGAGGAGACAGAACCAAAGTGGGGCCTTGGGCTGGAACCAGGCACCACTCACCAGTGCATGCTTGTCAGAGCTGGGATTGCTGCCTGGCTACCCTCTCTCCTCCTTTAGCACGAGACTTTGAGATGTGTAGTGGGAACCTTGGAGCCTGGCATCCTGCCTCCTGAGATCCCTGGCCCATTTCCCCAGAGTTACCCTGAGGGAAGGCCACCAACATAGCCCTTTGTAGGTGGGGCTGAATCACTCCACCCTTAGTTTCTGTGTAGCTGCCTGGCATGGAGTACTGTGCTGTAGACCTGGCTTTGAGTACTGCTCTGTAGCTGAAGGAATAAGTCTCAGATACCTGCTGGGAACACAGTAGGGAAAAGAACGTTCTGACAACTGTCATCAAAGAAGCCAGCAGAAGGCCAGAGGCTGGGCAGTGTCTGCTATGATCATACTGTAGAGGAAAAGCACAGTGGCTCATGAGCACACACCAAGCCCATGGGGGCCTCTAGGGGATCCTCCCTGTAGCTATCTGTCTCCTGCAGCTGGCAGCTTCTGATTGGCAGTTTGGCAGGATGCTTGAACCTTAGGCACATTTCAAACTCAGAATTGTCTCTCCCTGTCATCGAGTGGAGAGTGAAAGAGGAGCCTGAGCAGCCCTGCTGCCCTGCTAGGCCCATGATTGGTGCTGTCTGATGATCTGGTGAGCCTCTTCTCATTGGCCCAGCTTATGGGCTTGCATGGCATTACCTTTAACAGAATTTCCCCTAGGGGACAGAGCATGGTTAGAGTTGAATTCAGTGCTTCAGCCGAGGTTACCAGTCTGGGAGTTATCTGAATTTGTTCTCAATTCATACTGCTTAATCCTAGCTTCTCAGTAAAGTCTCTCTTTGCTCTCCTTTTCTGGTGCCTTACCTGTGGGCCTCACTGATGAACTGGTCCAGTAAGGTACTACACTTAAAGTATCCTGTTAGCCAATAGGAATGAGTGTGAAGACCCAGGGAGTCACTGAGGTTTACTGTTTCCTTGGTGGCTTGATAACCCCAGAGATGGGGAACAGGAAGCACTTAGACTTATAATTCCTCACCCACTTTTGAGGACAGCCCTCATAATCTTTCAAACCCATGATCGTGATTATATTTTTAGAAGTACCACTGTTTGCCCAAGAGTGGCTTCTGGTCCAGGCCACACCTCAAGGCACACTTTGGAGTTCCTTTCTCCAAATGCTCACAGTTCCCATCTTGTGCCCTTTTGGCACACATTGACCCTTTGGGATGCTCTTGAATTGTAATGCTGTGTAGGGATAGCCAGCTGTCCCATGTAATTATTCAATGACTAAGCCCAGTCCCAGGAGACAGTTGTGACATTTCCTATATGGATGTGTGTCACTGGGCTATCAGAATGGTACTAGCATAGTAATACTGAATGGTTCAAGTTCTTCATATATGCAGATGACAAAAAAAAGTTTGTCTGGGGCCACACACATCTAGGGTACCCTGCCCAGGGGCTGCTCGTTGTGCCTTCGAGTTCAGCTCAACAGCTCTGGGCCTGGACCAAATGAGAGGATAAGGGCCTATTGTTTGTCCCTGGGCCTTGAATGGTACTTTGTTTTCCTCCTTCAGCTCCAGCCAAGTGGCTTTACTGTGGCTGTGGGCGCTGGTGTTACAGTCTCATCTCAAATAAAAAGTCCATTCCCAGCAGACCTCATGCTGCTTACTGTTTGTTATGGGGGTATATGGTTTTGAGCTAGCTAGGGGTCTTATGTTTGTGGCTTCTGGATAGGGGCCCATTTTGGGTCAAGAGAAGGCACCTTCCCTGTCAAGTGCCTGGACCTTGGGTCTAAGAGAGAGACCAAATACTGAACTTGGGTGTAGGTGAGAGAAGTATCTTCAGGAAGGAGGTGGTGGGCCCTGGTGGGTGGGCCAAGCTGGGGGCAAAGGCAGGCGATGTGGGCTGTGCTTCTCCTTCCCTGTCTGTCCTTCTACCCTCTATCCCTAGCCATCCACTGTCTATACTGGCCCTTCAGTTGGAGGTCAAAAGAAGGGAAAGGTGGTGCAAGGCCAGGGAGTAGGGATTGTGTGGTTGGGTTTGGCAATCAGGAAGGGGCCTGTTCGGCCAGCTCTGTATTTGGAGGCAACCTGTCCTGCAGCCATAGGTCAGCTCCCACCTGGCTCTGAAAATCACATCTGCTCATGACTCTTCATAAGCCACATAGCAAGCGTGGTTGTTTGCTTTATTCATTACCTTCAGTCTGGGAGGGAGTGCTGTCCTCACCCAGTGGTTCTTAGAGGACTCCCCAGGCACTTGAAGGTCTTTAAGCCCTGTCCCAGGGAGTCCTTCAGAGCAGAACAATTTTCCTAACAATACTAACACATTGCTTTTCTGTTCACCAATGATGTAAAATTAGAGACAAGACTGGCAACACTTTTTCAGGAATCCGCTGCACATAGGCTACCATCCCAGCCCTTGCCCTCCACTTCATTTAACACTGGCCTTAATGAAGCAGATTCATTTACTCAACACTAATGTGTTGTGCTTGGGCACATGTTCTTTCCTTTCTATGTGTTGAAATGGGAACTAAGCATTACCAGGTGTGGGGATTGTGCGAGTTGAACTTAATGGGTTTTCAGAATGCACTGATGTAAAACTGTGGTCATGACTGTGAATACACAGATTTGAGTGCTTTCTGAACCCCCCCCCCAAAAAAAAATTAACATTGATGGTTCTGTTGCTTCAACGTAAATAGCTAACAATTCATATGGCCTTGGTGAAATTAGAGCTTGAAAGAACAAATTAGAGTTTGTCATGGACTGGGTACTTTTAAAATACTGAAAGACTTTTCCAACAACATTGACCTTGGTGATGATATTATACCAGTGGTGTTTTATTAATTCATTTCAATCTGTGCTGTGTTCCTCTCCAGAAGAACAGTGTAATGCAAGGAGCCAGTATTTTCCAGATGACTAGCACAGGAGATTACAAAATCATGTTGGTCAAAAGACCCATTTACAAATTGAGAAAGGCCAGTGAATTTTAAAGTCACAGAGTAGGAAAAGTTCATGAGATTTGAGATTTCCTGTCACAGTGAACTGCTTGTCTGTTGAGTTCGGATGTAATGTCAAGGGGAACAGCCTCAGTCATCTAGAGGTTATTAAAATATTTTCTTCCTTTTGCAAATACATTTTTGAGCAAGTCCTGGTCTTTTTCATGATCAACATCACAGTAGATTAAATCATAAGCACACATGTGATTGGTGCTGAGGATTGAACCCTGGACTTCACACAAGTAAAGTAGGTGCCTAGTCTTCATTAAAAAGTTGGTAAATAAAAAATTTTTTTTGGTAAATTTTTTGTGGTGTTGGAGGTATATAACCCAGGACCTCATGCATGTCTCATAAGTGCTATACTACAAAATTAAACTAGAGCCTTAACAGTTTTTTAAAATATAGCTTTACTGATATGATTCATATAAAAAGTACTATGTGTATGTCTGTGCCTGTGTGTGTTATGTATGGCAATGGCAAGCTAGAGGTTGATATCAGTTGTTCTCCATCTTGTATTTGGAGACAAAACTCTCTGAACTTAGGTTGTACCAATGTGGCTAGACTGGCTGCTAGGAAGGCTTAGGGATCCTCCCATTTTTGCTTCCCAAAGGCTGGTTACAGATGCACGCTGCTTCATACAGCTTTTCCATAGGTGCCAAGAGTTGAACTCAGGTCTTCCTATCTCTGCAATCATCACTTTACTGACTTGTTTTTTGAGACTGGGTTAGAATTAGGATTGTCCAGGGAATGTGCATTTTAGTCTTAACTATCTATTTTTTGAGACAGCGTATCACTTTGTATATCAAACCAATCTGGAACTTAGGAAACTCAGGCTATCCTCATATTTGTGGCACTTTTCCTGCCCTAACCTCCTGAGCTGTGGGATTATAGGCATGAGCTAACATACACAGCCCCAATCCCACCCCTGCTTCTGATACCACCCTCATTATGTAGTTCAGGCTGATCTTGAACTCAAGAGCTCGAGTGATCACCCTGTCTCAGTCTCCCAAGCTGCAGGGACTATAGACGCATACCACTGTGATTGGCTAGAACTTTCTCCTACCCTTTGTTTTGAGACTTGAACTTGCCTCCCCCCATCTCTGAACTTGCCACCCTCATCTGTCTTCCAAGGTGCTGCTATTACAGGCCTGACTGGCAAAATTCACCCCTTTAACCATGTATAATTCAGTAGTTTGAAATCCAGTAGTTGTTTTAATATATTTACAAGGTTGTATAACTATCTTCACTATCTAATTCTAGAATATTCTTATCACCCTACAAGGAAACTCTGTGCCCATTAGTAGTCACTCCCTGTTCATCTCTCTTCCCAGCACTGACAACTATTATGTACTTTGTGTTCCTGGACTTTGCTGTTTTAAATGAGTTTTATTTCTTGTGCCTTTTTGTGTCTGGCTTCTTTCACATAGGTTTTTCTCAGGGTTCATCCACTTTGTAACAATATTTAATTTAATTTATTTATATATTTTAACGATTTATTTTATATATGTGAGTACACTTCTGGTGTGTCTTCAGACACACCAAAATAGGCCATTGGATCCCATTACAAATGGTTGGGAGCCACCATGTGGTTGGTGGGAACTGAACCCAGGACCTCTAGAGGAGCAGTCAGAGCTCTTAACTTCTGAGCCATCTCTAGCCCCAACAATATATTTTTTAAGTGCCTAAATGTTTCATTGTATGGTTGACCCACATATTGTTAATCCTTAAGTAAGCTGATTGATGTTTGGAGGGTTTCTACCTTTTGTCTATTGTGAACAATGCTGTTATGAGTACTTGTGTACAAGTGTTTAGGGGGACATACATTTCCTGATATCCTGTGTATCTAAGAGTAGAATTGCTGGCTCACATGCCAACTGCTTCATTGTTTGAGGAGCTACCAGACAGTTTCCCAAGTGGCTGCACCATTTTATTCCCTACCAGCAGTATAGACGACTTCCAGTCTTTCCAGGTCCTGACCACTACTTACTATCTTGATTTTTACCACACTCCAATGACTGTGGTGAGTTGGCCTCTTGCTTAGTTTGATTTATGTCTCCCCTGTGGCTAGGGATGTGGAGCATCCTTGCATGTGTTTATTGGCCATTTGTATATACCATTCAAAGAAGTAGATATTTAAGGTTGGCATGGCAGCATATGCCTTTAATCCCAGAACTCAGGAGGTAGAGATAGGCAAGGCCAGCCTGGTCTACAGAGTGAATTCCAGGACAGCCAGGTCTATAAAGAGAAACACTGTCTCCCCACCCCCTGCGCCTCCCCCATCTGTCCCCCAAAAAAAACAATTGGCATGATGCTGAGTCTGTAGATCAGTTTGGTGTGTCTCCAGAGTCATCTGTGAACATGAGCATGTTTCCTTTGGTTCAGACCTTTAATTTCTTTAAATGTACTGTGACTTTCAGTGTGTAAGTCTTCTTTATGCTGAGTCTGCATCAGTACTGCATTGTATTTTCAGTGCTTGTGTTACTCTCTGTTTAGATTTTACTTTGTGTTGTTTAACCAGCTCCGTACTTTGACTCTTTCTTTCACAGCTAGACTAAGGATGGGACTGGGTCTCCATAAGGCTTTGTAGAATGCTTCCTCAAAGCAAGTAGTCTGTAGTTTATTTTTTGTTCCTACTGCTTCTATGAAAAAGCCACCTCTCTTCTGATGTTGCTCAGGATGGTGGAGTGACTTTCCCTGAGACACAGCTCTGGGTAGTGGAAGCAGATTGAAGAAAAGGAATTTTATTTCGCAGCATGTTGCTTCCTCCAGCCATCACCCTGTGTAAGACTGTTGCTCTGTTCTTAAACTCCTAAGGCTTGTATCTGAATTTCTGCCTCTTATACATTTGCAACCCAAGGCATGATAGAAAAGAGAGGCTGGTTTCACAAAGATTGGATATTGGGGAGTCATTGTATTGGGCATCTATAATGTGCCAGGGTCTCCTAGATGTTGCAGAAAATATCTTACATCGATGAGTTCTTATAGCAACCCCACAAGGTTTTGATCGTCCTGCTTCTATAGATCAGGAAACAAAGTCTCAGCAGGTGATATAAATTTTTAAGTTGAAGAGCAACTTAAGCATTGAACTTGTATTAATCAGGGCTCTCTAGAGCAGTAGCTCTCAAACTTCCTAATGATGTGACCCTTTAATACAGTTCCTCACATTGTGGTGATCTGTAAATTATTTTAGTTAGTACTTCATCACTGTAATTTTTCTACTGTTATGACTCACAATGTAAATAATTTTGGAGACAGAGGTTACCCAAAGGGGTTGTGACCTTCAGGTTAAGAACCACTGCTCACTGTTCTAGAGGAAGAGGTGTGTGTGTGTATGTGTGTGTGTGTGTGTGTGTGTGTGTGTGAGAGAGAGAGAGAGAGAGAGAGAGAGAGAGAGAGTGTAATTTATTAGAGTGACTTATGGGCTTGGTTGGCAACAATGACTGTGTACCAGGGGAAGGTCCAAAAATCTTGTAGTTGTTCAGTCTGTGAGTCTGGACGTCTCAGTTGATCTTTAGTATACGCCAGAATTCAAGGAAGTCACCTCTAATGCCATGTAGGAATGAACTTGCCTGTGAGAGCAATGGCAAATAGGCAAAGAGCAAGAGTGTCCTTCTTCCATGTTATATATATAGACTGCCAGAAGGCATGTCCAAGATTAAAGGTGAGTCTTCCTATCTCAAAGGATTAAGATTAAAGGTCTTCCCATTTCAGTGATTTAATCAAGGGGGCGGGGGCTAAGTACTGGTGGCACACACCTGTATAAAGTTTTTGCAACTCTTGAGGCAAAGCAGGCAGAAATCTGAGTACTAGGGCAGCCTGGTCTATAGAGTGAGTTCCAGCACAGCCAAGACTACACAGAGAAACCCTGTCTTGAAAAAAGAAAAAGAAAAAGAAAAAGAAAAATCCCTCACTAGTGTACTCAGCTGATTGGGTTTTAGTTCATTCTAGATGTAGTTAAGTTGATAACCAAGAAATAGCTATCACAGACTATAGTTAAAACAGCTCTGAAGCTTAAGCTGTGGTGCTAGGAGAGCAGAGGATGAATCCATTACTGTGTATAAGGATTGAGGACTCCGTGGAGATGGGGAAGTCCTATCAACATTGGTTGGTTGGATCAATCCAGAAGCCATTGTTCCCTGGCCTAGAACTATCACTGCTTAACTTGAAGCACCCTTCTGGGGATAGTGAGACAGTAGAGGCCTGGAAGCCTCAGCTCCTGGCCCCCCATTATCAGTGGCATTGGCCTGTGATAGGCCTGGCAAAATGCCCCTGTGGTGATAAACTCTGATGGGTGGAGTGACCCTGTGGTGGTAGACTTTGGTAGTAGACACTCATTTGACATTTGTAGGGCTTACCTCTGTCAGCACATGGTGAATTGGTTAAATGTGGTGATCACTGCTTTCTGTTTCTCCGCAGCACATAGAGCTGTATAGTAGGGCCTTCCTTACAATTTCTAAATAAAAGAATAAAAGAAATTCTCCCTGTCTACACAGAACACACACAAATTCAGTGCCTCTTGCCTGGATTGGAGATTGGTAGGCAAAGAGTATTGCCTTTAGAGGGGTCCAGCTGCTCTGTCAGAGCAATCAGCTTTTATAAGTTGGAACTGGGGTGAAGACAGGAAGGACTGCGACAGGTACAAAAGTCTGTCTTCAGCGTTCCCATTCCTGAAGCTGAACTTCCATGTCTCATTCCCAGCTTAGGATCACCGGTTGCCTTAATGGCAGCAGAGAATGACCTGGCTTCCCTTTTATGGGAAAAACCTCCTGTTTCCCCCCCACCCCACAGATGAAGAAACAAACAAAAGCATCTAACTTCTGTATCTTTGGCTTCTGCATTGAAGGGATGAAAAATATTGGGAAAATATGTTAATGTTGTTACTGTCGTATAGTATTTTGTAAGTCCTGTGTTGGTTGCTGGCTGTGTCTGTACTGAACACAGACTTTTTTTTTTGCCATTATTTCCTAAATAATACAGTATGGCAATTACTTACATAGTATTTGCCTTGTGTCAGGTATGAGTCATGGAGATGGTTTGAGTATGGAAGGTTGACAAGGAGTCCCATACATGAAGCATGTCATTTTTTTGCAAATAGGTTTTGGTATCAGAAACAGTCTTAGAATCAGTCCTGTTTTGTTACCAAACAATTTTGGTACTGTTAGTGTTTTGGGGTATTTACAGTTGAAAATAAAGATTTATTATTTATTTGTATGTATATGTGCCTTCATGAGTTTCCAAAAGAGGCCATTGGATCCCTTGGAATTGTGCTGTGAGCTGCTTAATGCAGATGCTAGGAATGGACTCTAGGTTCTCTCGAAGAGCACTAAGTGCTCTTAACTGCTGAGCCCTCCCTCCAATTCCATATTATTTTAGAGGGTGAAGGTAATGCTAGATTTTCTATATCAAAATTGAGAACAACAGAATGAGCAAGTGTCAAGCCCCTGTCTTCCCTCCCAACCTGATGTGTATAGCTTGGTCCATCTGCCACCAAACTAGAGTGTCACCCAGGTTGAGCCTAAGCATTGTCAGTGTTCCCAGAGCACTCTGGGAAAGAGATATCTCCTTTCTGCCTGAGGGCTATTCCTGACCCAGGGAGACTTATCCCAGAGCTGGTGCCTTTTCCCAGTTAGATTGAATGAATCAAGTACTTTAGATTTGGATGGCAGGTGTGTGCTTATGAGGTTCTCAACTCTCCCTCAGTACAGTGGAGGGAAATGTCCCAGCCTATATTTTACCCATGGAATGAGAATGTTGATTTAACATATCTAAAGGAATTCTCAAGAGAGTGCTCAAGATCTGTTGTAGACCTGTCTCCTCAGCCATTTGTGGTTCTTGTCCTTGTTCCTAGGTGGTGCTCAGGCCTCAGAGGACCAGACTTTCCAGTCCCATATCCACCCAGTGACTCATCCCCAGCAGAAATTGTCATAGGCTATAGCAGCATTAGGAGCAGGGCTTCTCAGTGCAACTTTCTAGATGATCCTCTCAACTCTTTATTCCCAAGTAACCTTGTCAAAGCTCAGCTGGGTGCTTTGTTTGGCTGTGTGCCTAGCAGGAGGGGCCCTTCCCGTCCTCACCCAGTGGTCTTGGGGTCAATAGCAAGAAAATGAGAGGAGAAATTCTTGGTACAGGTCTTAAGGATGGGGAATCTAGTGGAGGGTGGACTAGATCATTACTCAAGGGTCTGTGAGAACATCCGTGGTTGGAGATGGCAAAACGCTGCTTGATAATGAGGACAGAGCTTGTCTCAGAGTTTGGACAGAAGGATATAGACTGTAGACCCAAAGCTCTAGGCCAGCCTGCCTTTATGTAGTAATGGGTTGTTGGAGGAAAGCAACAAAGGTCTCTTGTGGAACTGGCACAGCTGCCAGAGGTCAGGGGAAGGCCTGTTCTTTTTTTTTTTTTTTAATTTTATTATTTATTTATTTAGTTTATATGAGTACACTGTAGCTGTCTTCAGACACACCAGAAGAGAGCATCAGATCCCATTACAGATGGTTGTGGCCCACCATATGGTTGCTGGGAATTGAACTCAGGACCTCTGGATGTGCAGTCAGTGCTCTTAACCTCTGAGCTATCTCTCCAGCTTAGAGGTCTTTTCTTAGTCTGGCTCCAAGTCAGGGCCACCCTGGGCTGTGAAGTGATGTCAGTGGCTAGTGGAGCTGAAGGTCCATCCTCCTGTGAGCATGTGGACACTGGAGGGCAAAGGTCAACTTTATAATGGATAGCAGTGAGGGAAAGTGCAGCCACTGGCCTGTGAGTAGCACTCACTGCTCCATGGAGCATCAGAGAGCTCTCATATTTCCTTGGGAGGAAACTTTTCCCTCAGTTCAGGAGGAGGAGAGTCGATAAGGCCCCATGGCTTCTGGCCCCTTATCTAAACTGCAAACAGCCCAGATGCTTGCCAAATCATGGGGTAGCAAGTGAAGGAGATGGGAGGCTATGTGTGTACATGTGTGTTCAGAAGGCAGATGAGGTGGGGTGGAGGCCAGCATGCTTTAGTTGTTCTCCTCTGTCAGGCCCTAAACCAAGCCATGCATCAACACTTAATAGGGCCTGTATGTTTTCTCTGTGGGCTAAAGAGGACGGGGGTTTACTCCTATGGCTTATGTTCTCTGCTCAGAAAACCTGTTGTTAGGAGGGGGTCTGAGGCAAAAACACAGCCTGCGTTAATCTGAATTAATCTGGAATGATCTGCTTGTTTGTTTTCCCCTGGATACTGGGAATTGAACCAGTGACCTTATGCATGTTGGTTAAATGCTTTGTCACTGAGCGACATCCCCTAGCCAGAATGATCCCGATGAGAATGAAGTCAGTTTCACAAGCGTTCTCTTTATCTGCGATCCTAATGGTACTCAGGTTTTGTGAAAGACTCTGTCAAGACTGAACGAATGGGAGCCAGGCAGTTGTGGCACACGCCTTTAATTCCAGCACTTGGGTGGCGGAGGCACGTGGATTTCTGAGTTCAAGGCCAGTCTGGTCTACGGAGTGAGTTCCAGGACAGCCAGGGCTACACAGAGAAACCCTGTCTCGAAAAACAAACAAACAAACAAACAAACAAACAAGCAAAACAAAAAAAGACTTAACAAATGAATGCTTCTTCCTCCACTTTTGTGTGGGTTCTTCCCTTAACCTTATACACCTTCTGCTGGTGCCACTGGTGCCTCTTACCACTTGTCACCACTTGCCATCTACCTCAAACTGTCCTTTCTGTGGCACAAGTGTTCCCATTGCCCCAGGAAATCCTGCTGCCTGCCTCAGATATTTTTTGAGCTCTTGCCATGTGACATCCCAGTGCTATTCATTTGCCCCTGCCCAGCCTTTCCACCCGTTTGTTCATGCCTGGTTTCTCCACCTGGCATTTCTACATCCCATCCCTGGACTTTGTTTGCTGTTCTTGGGAAGTGTGTTTTGAGGTGAAAACAGCTGGGGTGTGTTGGGCTATGCTCTGTAGGCCTGAGCACTGCTTTTATGGAGAAAGAATGGTTGGGGGGCTTGAGGGCACATGGCTGCTCCAGTTTGCCAAGATCCAACTCTCTGTCATGGTTTTGCCTGTCACCTCTGTGCTGATCACCCCCAATCATTGTGACCTCTCTGTCATGAGCTGATGATCCTTTCCAAGTCTGGCCTCAGCCTGGAAATCAAGCTTTGCTCGATGTGGGTGATTATTAGTTGGTAGTGTGTTTACGTCTGTCCAGGGCAGTTTACATGTATTCTCATATTCATCTTCCCAAATGAATATCTGAGGCTGATTATTCTTATTTTTACATTTCAAGCAAATGAGCTTCCCCCAGGCAACCAGGTTTAAAAACACTGGGGGAAGGGAATGAGGGTTTGCTGGACCCTGACCTGAAGCAGAACCTCCACAACAGGAGGCATTGCGGGTTGTTTTCTCACTCTGGTTCACTCACTGAGCACGTGTCAGAGCCCTGTGAGCCAGGGTTTGCTGCAGTGGCTCTGCCTCTGTGACCCTGTCTTTCAGTTTCCTCAGCGACATCACAGCTTCCAGCACTTGATCCTTCCATGGTGTGGGACCTTTGTTACTTTTTCATGTATGAGGTACTTCCTCATATACAAGTTGTTTCAAAGTTTTTAGGTTTTTAAGATTTTAAGTTTCTGGGAGCAGATTTTAAGCAGAGTCCATGCTTCCTCTTACTATCTGTCCCACAACAGTGATATTGGCAAAATGCTCAGTAAGATGGCTTTGATCACATGGCATCTAATCATCCTTTGGGTATGAATTATCATTTATAGTCAATGAAGAAACCAGACAAACAGCCTGCAGATGGTTTGAGATTTAATTGAGCTCAGTGGTAGAGCATTTAGGCCTGGTATTTGGACCTTAGCTTGGAGGTGAGGCTGATAGACAGACATGGATAGAAAAGATGGGACAAAATCACAAACAGCAGGTTTATGAGAAAATGCTCATCATTAGTGTTCACCAAGGAAATGCAATCAAAACAAGAAGACACCTCCTCTCTTCAGTTAGAATGAGTGTTAGCAAAGGGACAAATGAAGTGGATCCTGTAGCAACATGCCTATAGTTCTGGCAATTGGGAGGTAGAAGCAGGAGGATCAATTCAAGGCTAGCCTTGGGCATGTAGAGTTCCAGGCCAGCATGGACTACAACAAAACCAACAAGTACTGGTAAAGGATATGGGGAGAGGAGGTCCTGCATATTTTTGGTGAGAATGTAAACTAGTGCAGTCTCTAGGAAAAACAGTGTTGGAAGCTTTAAAAACATTAAAGAACTACTGCTGAGTCAAGGTGACACACACCTTTAGTCTCAGAGGCAGAGGTAGGCATATCTCTATGAGTTTGAGGCCAGCAAGCTCCTGGATAGCCAGAACTACATATTGATACCCTGTCTCAACAAAACAAAACAAGCAAATTACAGTATGAATCAGCACTCTCACTTTTGGATATATTATAATATATAATATAATATAATATAATATATAAGTATTGATCTTAGGCCTTTAATTATTCGGTTTTAACACATTTTTTTAAAGTTCTGAAATCAACATGGAAAAATCTTAAAGTTTTCTAAAAATTTGCAGTATTTAGAATATAAAGGTCTAGGTGTGCTTGGTGGCATATACCTTTACTTCCAGGAGCCAGGAAAAAGTGGATCTCTGAGTCTGAGGGCAGCCTCATTTACGTAGTGAGTTCTAGGACAGCTATAGCTACATAATGAAACTCTGTCTCAATTAGTAAAGTGCTTATGGTATAAGAATAAGGGCCAGAGTTTGAGGTGCAGAGCCCACATAAAAAAGCTGGGCCTTTTTATGCCCAGCTGGAGAGAGAGTTCAACTGTTAAGAGCATTTCCTACTCTTTGAGAGGCTCCTGGGTACAATAGGGGAACTAACCGATTTTTAGTTCACTTCCTTGTTAGCTATAGCCACTACCCTGGCTCACTGTGCCTTTTTCTAGATCTTATAGCATGGGAAGATCCTGGCTCCAGGAGAACATTTGCATTCCAATTCAATTTTATTTTGGTTCAATTAAGTATGTTTGGAGCCCACACTATGAGCAGGCACCAGGCCAGTTTCCTCGGGTGGGAAAACAGGGGTTCTGAAATTGAATGGAAGTAATAATTCTGGAGTTTGCTACTTCCTGTGGGTCTTGAGGAGCCTCTTTTTTTTTTATCAGTAAAATTCGGGTTGATTATATCCCATGGGATTATGGGGGAAAGTAAGTGAGCTAGAAGGTGCCTGGTATAGAGTAGGCAGGAAAAGAGTTCTTTTGCTGAGCAAGTTAGTTGTGCATACCATATTTACCTGACAAAGATGAGGCAGAGGTGTAGGTGTGTGTGTGTGTTGGTTGGAGGGGCAGGGAAGTGGACAGTAGATCCTTTATCCTTCAGCTAGGGTCCAGGATGCCTGAGTCCTCATAGTTTCAAACTCTTACCTCTGCACTACATTTGAATAAGTCAGCCACGGCATAACTCAACAATATTTGTTATAACGAAACTTACGTGAGTGTGGTCTTCCTCAAAATATTTTGGTTTTGCTCTTTTGATGGTGATTGTTGTTTTGAGACAGAGGCTCACTATGTAGTCCAAGCTGGCCTAGAACTCCAGCCCTCTTGCTTCTGCCTCCGAAGTGCTGGAAGTGACACACACACACACACACACACCACACAAATACTCACACACCACACCACACACACACATACACACACACACACACACACACACCACACCACACCACACCACACACACACCCCATACCACACACACACATCCACCCCCCCCCCCTCCATACCACACTCCTGTCCCCATTTTCAAAAGCTCTTGTTCTTGTCCTCACCCTGCCAGTGCTACTCAGAGATGACGCAGACCTACTGATGGCACGAACAAGGTACTTACTAGTACTTACCTAGTACTGGTGATGCAGACTCTTTGCAGTTTGAGGTATAACAACAAAGCTATTTATTTTATTTTAATTTCTTTTCTCTTCTTCATTGTTTCACAAATACAATCCTTTTTTGTTTGTTTGTTTTTCAAGACAAGGTTTCTTTGTGTATCCCTGGCTGTCTTGGAACTTGATCTATAAACCAGACTGGCCTCAAATTTACAGAGATCCACCTGTCTCTGCCTCTGAGTGCTGGGATTAAAGACCTGTACCACTACCACTTGACAACACATAGAATCTTTCTTGCTGAAGATCTTAGCACTCATTTATTTATTTATTTATTTATTTATTTATTTGTTTGTTTGTTTGTTTGTTTGTTTTTCAAGACAGGGTTTCTCTGTATAGCCCTGGCTGTCCTGGAACTCACTCTGTAGACCAGGCTGGCCTCGAACTCAGAAATCCACCTGCCTCTGCCTTCCAGAGTGCTGGGATTACAGGCATGTGCCACCATACCCGGCTGATCTTAGCACTCTTAGCCTATGATTTTTTTCTTTTCTTATTAAATCAACAACTGTCACTTAAAGGAAACATATTATGGCCTGCTGCTCTTGCACTTGGGGCCATTGGTAAGTAAATGAGGGTTGCCTGAACAAAAGTTCTGTGTTACTAGAACAGTTTTTGGTAATTTAGATTCCAAGTGGCTAGCAGGTGGGTAACAGATGCAGCATAGATTGGCTGAATTAGGATGATTCAAGTCTACCCAAGGCAGAGCAGAACCAAGAGAAATCTCATATTACTCAGAATGTACTGATTAAAAACTTATGAATTGTGGAGGCTGGAGAGATAGCTCAGAGGTTAAGAGCTCTTACAAACACCTGTAATTGCAGCCTCTGTGTAATAGTGATCAGAGACAAAACATCTTCAGGGAATTTCACTCAGGTGTGCATGCTCATAGTACTCAAATGCTTAGTTTCTTACTGCTCCCTTGTTGGAGTAGAGCCCACCATGACAGCTTCTGGGGAAAGTAGCTAGCTATCTTAGTCAGGATCATGGCAACTCTTATAAAGGACAACATTTAATTGGGGCTGGCTTACATTTTCAGAGGTTTAGTGGTCCATTATCATCATGGTGGGATTCAGGCAGACATGGTGTTGGAGGAGCCAAGAGCTATACAGTTTTATTCTAAGGCCATAGAAGGAGACTGAATTCCACACTTGACCATAGGAGACTTCAAAACCCACCACCACAGTGACACTTCCTCCAACAAGGCCACACTACTCCAACAAAGTTACACCTCCTCATAGTACCACTCGCTATGGCCAAGCATTCAAACACATAAGTTTGCAGGGGCCATTCCTACTCAAACCACAACACTAGCCTTAGTTTTTGTTTTGTTTTGGTTTTTGAGACAGGGTTTTTTCTGTGTAGTTCAGGCTGGCTTCGAACTCTCTCTGTAGACCAGGCCGGCCTCGAATTCACAGAGATCTGCCTGCTTCTGCCTCCTGAGCACTGGAATTAAAGGCATGCATTACCATGGCCCAGCTAGTTCTAGTCTTACTAAATGTATTTATTTAAGAGGCAGGGTTTTGCTGTGTTCCACAGGCTGGCCTCCCTCAACCCCTATGCATGTGTGTGTGGGTATGACTGAGAGAGACTGAGAGACTGAGACTTACTGTGTAGCCTAGAAATTCATGGTACTATGTGGACCAGACTGATTGCCTCTCCTAGGTACTGGAACAAGCATGCCTCTGCCTCCAGTTTCTTTTATTTTTGGGGGGTAAAGGGAAGTTTCAAGACAGGGTCTCACTATGCAACTCTGATTGTCCTGTCCTGGAACTCACTCTGTAGACCAAGCTGGCCTCTAACTCACAGAGATCCACCTGCCTCTGCCTCCCAAGTTCTGGGATTAAAGGCCTGCTCCACTCATCCATGCCTCCAGTTTCTTAATCCTTTTTCCTCCAGAGCCTCCTGAGTGTTGGGGTAGATAGGCGTGTACTACCACATCACCCTTACTTTGTTGTTTCACTTTCATACCTGATCTGTAGCTAGGTGGACAGAGACATTTCAGGTTGGTGGTCAGTTCTCTTTGTCAAGTTTGAAGTTATGCTTTGTACTTTTGTTGTGTCTCAAATTGCTGCAAAATCCAAAATCTTTCTGATGTGTGATTGTTCTGCCCTGGTCAGTACATCTTGGTATTGGTGTGTTTACAACACTCCCAACCAGCCCTTCTCTGTCTATCCTGGGAATTCCTTGAATTATTATTAATTTTTCCTCTTTATTTTCACCATTCTCTGAAACTCATGTTATTTAGCTTTTTAATCTCTTGAATTGACCCTCTCATCCTATTCCTTCTCCCTGGCTTATGTGCTGTTTCTTTGTCTTTTTGCTTCAGGTTCTGGAGCCTGAGCATCCTAACCCTTTCTATTGATCTTTTTGTTTGTTTCCAACATACTTTTAATTTCCTAGTGCCTTTTTCCCTGAGTAGTTCTTTAAGAACACATGTATAATATCCCATTGTTTTGAGGATATGGTCTTATTTCCCTGAGGATTTTAATGATAAGATTTTTCTTCTCACAGCATAGTCTACTGCCTCTAAATTGCTTTTTTTTCCTGGAACTTTCTTTCTGTCTTCTTTGAATAAATCAGCCCAATGATTTTGGCTTGCCTAGATGTTTTAGGAGTGGGAGATTCAAAAGCTACCTGAGTCCAAAGTGCATGGGACTCAGTTTTGTCTTATACTAGGTTAGGTGACGAGGTGGGCTGTTTGTGGGGTCTTACATCCAGAAATCTTTCCCCCTCTCTTACTCTAGGTATTTTAGGAATGGTGTGCAGGAGGGGACAAAATACAGAGTCACTTATCTCCAATCCCTAGCCCTATTTTTACAAGATCTTCAGTCTTCCACTATGCCTTGTGCCCAACTTAGTTCAAAGGCTCCTGCTTTACCTCTCCAGAGAGTGAGTTCTGCTCTCCCTGGGGTGATTAGGAGGATGCAGTTGCCTAACTGTCCAGCTTTCACTCCACCCATTGTTTCAAAACATTTGCTCCTTCCCTGGCCAACATGGAGTCTGAGGTGGTGGTGGGGATATACTCAGCCTTTGAGGCTGTAAGATCTATGAACCTGACCTGCATCCTGGCTTTCTTGGTTATGTTACTGTTGTCACCTCTCCTGTTAGCTCTCTCCTTGGGTGCTCTATAACTTTAACGAAATCTGCTAGTTACAGTACCTATAAGCTCAGCACTCAGGAGGGTTGGGGTGGGGAGGAGGATCTCAAAATGAGACCATCATGAACTACTTAGTAAGTTTTTGTCTTAAAAAAAAAAAACACACCTTATTTCCTGAAGTTATGGTGGAACTTCTGGAAGGAGAAACATTGGAACACATAACTCAGACCCATAATAGCAGTCATGCAGATGTTCCAGATGGGGACCATCTAGAGGGAAAGGAGATGATGATTAAAGCATAGGGCAAAGAGGCAGGGGGGCTGGCTGTACAGGGTCCAGGAAGTGGAAGGATAATGGAGACAGGCTGGAAAGCAGGTTGGTCATCATGAGCTCAACCTAGAATTGCCAGGACATCTTACCCATTAGTGGCTCCTGCAGTGACAGTTACGAGAGTATTACAGTAGTTCAGGTCATCAGAAGAGGATAATGCAGGATGGATTTTCAAAAGTGGAAGGCGAGAAGATGTCAGGGACTCAACAGGTGAAACTAATGGGATTTCTGGAGTAGATGATGGGTGAGGGATAAAAGAGCTGATGATGGTGCTATAAATTAGGTCTTGGGGAGACAGTGTTGAGAAAGACTAGAGGGGGCTTTGTATGTGGGAACATGAAGGAAAGGCCAAGTTCAGCTATAGAATAGATAGATGTTTGGCATGTACATCAAATCACTATAGTTTTAAAGCCTTATATTTCAACTTTCAAAAATCTTACGTTGCTTGGGAGGGAGCAAGGAAATCAGTCCTTTAGAAGATAGAGGGACCATTTTTGAGTTGTTAAAAGTAATCAAAACATTTTTATTTTGGGGATGCTATCAGTGGTTTCTTGGGTACTGTATACATCTACTCATCAGCAGAGGCCTTGTTTTCTATCTTTCTTAACTCTTCCTCCCACTTTGATGGAATCAAACCCTTCGTGTTTTTAGCCCGTAAATAGAGAAAGAAATTTCTTTCTTTGAATTTTGTAGCTAAAAGGAAGGTAGAGAAGGGGCTGTGTTCATTGACCCACTGTGGAGGTGTTCTGTGGGTGGTAGGTAGATAAGGGAGGTAAGGACAGGGCCCCGATGAGAGGGTTTTCTAATTCCTAAGGAATAAATACACCAGCTATGGCCACTTCCCATCAACCACATGATGCTACTGGAAATGGAGCCAGAGAGCAGTATGCAGAGTCAGGCAAGCCAGTGAGAAGAGCAGGGCCAGCCATTGACTCCTTGTCAGCAGCTTGTGGTAGTAGCAGGGCCTTGTCTTTGAGATGGTCTGACTTGTTCTGAGCACAATCTCAGCAAACACGGTGCCTCCCTGCTGCAGCCCAGGCCTCTCTGATACATACACCTTTGGGGTAGAAGTGGTGATATAACCAGCTTTCTTCCTTCCCCTTTGCCTCATGCCACCTTGGCAGCACCCACAGACCCACCATTAATATTCAGTACTGCTACAAGTACAAACAGCCTCCATTTGAGTGAAGGCTGACTTTGTGACAGGCAGTGGCCGAGGCACTTTACATACCTCAACTCATTTGATCTCTTTTTACCAACCCTCAGAGGTAATTACTATTAAATAGTAATTATTATTAAATTTAATTACTATAAATTTCACTATAGGTGAAAAAATTGAGGCTCAGAGGTGAAGCAGACTCTTCAGAGTCTGTGGAGTTGATTCAAACCCAGGCAGCTTGACTCCTAAGGTATAGGCACTGGGTTTGCCCTGAGAATTCTCTCTACTAGCTTTTTTTTTCTGCCCCTGTAGAATTTCAACTCTAATGGTTTGTTAGAGTTGCCAATAAACTGTATGATACTCTGGTATACTTAAGTTGTGATTAAACAACAAATATTTATGCAGTATAAATATACACTTATTATATAGGATATACTTATATTTAAATGTTTTTAATGTTTGTCTGAAGTTCAGGCTTTTTATTTTGGCAGTGTGGGGAATGACTGAACCAGGGTCTTGCTGGCAGACAAGTAATCTACCACAGAGCTGCATCAGGCCGTCAAAGCCTGATTTCAACCAAGAATTTTACATTTTATTTTACTGATTCTGGTATCAACTTAGCAGACTTTTATTTGTTGGTCTGTTTTGAAATAGAGTATCATAGAGCATAGGTTGGCCTCAAACTTGCTAAGTAGCTAGAATTAGCTTTGAATTCCTGATACTCCTGCCTAGCCCCTTTCAAGTGCCAGGATGATAACCATGTACCACTTGCCTGGAAGTCTGGTGAGGTATGGGAGCCATAGTCATGCTGTTGGGTTTCTCTGGCTCAGTGGTACTGGGCTTCAAACTTCTGATTCTTGGTACATTTAAACTAGAACAGACTTAGTGTCTGAACCACAACTCTTGCTTTTTGTCTTTGAAGAAAGAATATTAGGGCCAGGCATATCTGTAGATAGTAGCAGCTCACCCCTGTAATCCCAACACTTGGGAGGCAGAGGCAGGAGGAACAGTGCAAGTTCCAAGTTAGTCTAGTCTACATAGCAAGCTCTAGACCAGCTAGGGCTGTGACCCTGCCTCAAAATAACAGCAACAGCAACAACCATGCAAATGACCATAGCACTCTACAGAAATATGTCAGATTATAGCCAGAAAATTGTTGTGTGTTCCTTGCCAAAACAAAAAGGTGACCGCAGCAGAGATCTTGTCTGCCACCAGTCTTCACTTTTCCACAAGAGTCACTTTGACCTCAACCCACTTTTTTGGAAAGTGAGTTTCTTAAATTCCCTCAGAGGCAAGTGCTGCTGTATCTCTAATCTCAGTCTTTTGCTGATCACATGGGCCAGATGTTGTCTTCAGGTTTAATCTTGATGCAGCTTGACCTCATTATCCCTGTTCTTGGAGCAGCTGTGGCAGGCGGGCAGCTTACATGTCAGCAGGAGGCATGCCGGCTGCTCATGGTCTGCCCTGAGCTGATGGTCTACTCTTGTTGGCTATGTCTCTTGGACGGTGACATCTGTGCCTTAGCCTGGTGCCAGAGTTTTTAAAAACTGTGTCAGTCATTGGGTAATATCCCTAGCCAGATACTGGGAAATTTTACAATTGGACTGTCCCAGAAAACTCAAGCACTTGTTCTTTTAAGGAGGTGTTCTTGTTTGGTTCAAGGCCAGCCCTTACCCAAGCTTGCCCCATCTCTTATTTTCTTTCTCACTTCAACTCTTCCTTTCTCTAACATCTGCTAGACATTCGTCATACCTACCTGCCACATAGGTAATGGAGAATGGATTTGGATCTGGAATAAACATTTATTACAGCTAGCAAGAAAAGGACAACCAGGTCAGTGGAAAAATGGGCAGGTGAAATGAACATGCAATTCACCAAAAAGAAAAACTCAAAAAGATATCCATGACCTCAAGCTCATCCCCAGCTTCTCTAATAGAGACCTGACAGTGCAAACAAAACAGGAGCTTGGGTTTAGCTCCTGATGGTGTACTTCCCAGAAAATACAAGGCTCTGGGCTAGTGCTGAGCACACACACAAGTGAAGGGAATGTAAACAAAATATGATGTTATACCTACAGAATTGATGAAGGTCAAAAGTCTGACATTGTATGAGTCAGTAGTGACTCTAGGGGATATATAGGAGTCCACTGTCCTTCACTGACTGCACAAATTGTTAGAACAGTGTTTTAGAGAACAAGAGTTTGCTGTGTTGTCTGATGCATCAGTTCCAATGGCACATTTGTTTCTAGGAGAAAGTCTTATATGCCTTTGATAGGAGTCAGGGTTTTTCTTTTGTATGTATAGGTGCTTTGACTGTATACCACATGAATGCCTATTGCCTACTGAAGCCCAACAGGCAGTATGATCTCCTGGGACTGGACTTACAGATGGTTGTGAGCTGCTATGTAGGTGCTCACAATTGAACCTGGATCTTCTGGAAGAATAGCCTGCATTATTCTTCTTCTTCTTCTTCTTCTTCTTCTTCTTCTTCTTCTTCTTCTCCTTCTCCTTCTCCTTCTCCTTCTCCTTCTCCTTCTCCTTCTCCTTCTCCTTCTCCTTCTCCTTCTCCTTCTCCTTCTCCTTCTCCTCCTCCTCCTCCTCCTCCTCCTCCTCCTCCTCCTCCTCCTCCTCCTCCTCCTCCTTCTCCTCCTCCTCCTCCTCCTCCTCCTCCTCCTCCTCTCTCCTCCTCTTCCTCCTCCTCCTCCTCCTCCTCCTCCTTCTCCTTCTGATACATTTATTTCTTTAATAATTTTATCCTTATTTTATGTGCATTGGTGTTTTGCTTGTGTGTATGCCCATGTGAGGGTGTTAGGTCCCCTAGAACTAGAGTTACTGCCATGTGGGTGCTGAAAATTGAACCTAGTCCTCTGAAAGAATGACCAGTGCTCTTAACCACTGAGCCATCTCTTCAGCCCCAGCTTTTCATTTTTAATTTCTAGTTGGTTTGTTTTGAAACAGGGCCTCATGTAGTCCAGGTTGGCTTCAAATTTGTTATTTAGCTGAGGATGGCCTTGAACTTCTGATCTCCTGCCTCTTTTTTCCTTTGTTTTGGGATTACACCACTACAACTGTCCAGTTTTTGGACATTTTTAATTGATTTTATTATGACTATGACTTTTTAATCATTCACAAAAATGGAGCAGTTAGTGTATTAAATTCAGTTTTCCTGTTATCTTAGGTTTAACAATTACAGTTTTATCAATCTGTATGCTGTGGTTCTTTTAGCTTTAAAAAGAAGCAAGGATCTGTCAGCACTGCCTCAGTCTATATGAGATATTCTAATGTTATTAATACCATAGACAGCATTATTTGTAAGCAATAGACATTTGTTCCCATTTTCTTTTCTTTTTTTAAAAAAGATTTATTTATTTATTATATGTAAGTACACTATAGCTATCTCAGACACACCAGAAGAGGACGTCAGATCTTATTATGGATGGTTGTGAGCCACCATGTGGTTGCTGGGATTTGAACTCAGGACCTTTAAGGAAGAGCAGTCAGTGCTCTCAACTGCTGAGCCATCTCTCCAGCCCCCTTGTTCCCATTTTCTAAAGACTGGAAACCTAAGATCAGGTATCTAATAAGGCCTCTGATTCTTAGATCACTGTTCTTATTACATTCAGGAGTTGTGTCCCTCCATGACCTGTTTGGTTCCCAAAGGTCACACTTGCTTACACCATCATGTTGAAGTATGTAGAGTCATCACTTGTGGGTGTGGGAGGACAGACAGAAATATTCAGTCAATGAATAGTGAGTGATTCCTCGTTTAGTCATGACTCAACTCTGCTATATAGAGCAGTATACAGTCACTGAAATTAACAAATTAACAAGAAAAAAGAAAATGAGAGCTATAGTTATCCTTCAGTGGTTTGATCCCAGCATAAAACGGACAAATATTATAATAATGATGACAGAACATAGTATGTATGTATGTATGTATGTATGTATGTATGTGAGTATGTGTATGTGTGCCTGAGCACACGTGTGCACATACATGTGCTTGCCTGTAATGGAAGGTTGTGGAGGTTGATGTCAGGATGTCCTCCTCTAATGTTCTCCTCTTTGTTTTTTGAGATAGGGTCTTTCATTGAACCTCGAATTTGCCATTTCAGCTAGACTAGCTGGTCAGTAACCCCTCCAAGTGCTAGGGTTATGGATCCATGCTACCATGCCTGGCTTTTTATGTGGGCATTGGGAATCCGAAATCAGGTCCCCATGCTCCCACACAAGCACTTTACCCACTGAGCAACCTCTAATGCCATTCCTCTGGAGCATCCATCTTGTTTTTGAGACAGACTCTCTTATTGGTGGCTAAGGCTTGCTGATCAGGCTGGGTTTTTTAGCTATGGCACCCTGGATCCACCTGTCCCCACCTTCCCAGCTCTGGGATTGCAAACTCACCACTGTGTGCAACTTTTAGAGATATCAGATGTCAAGCCCAGGTCTTCATACTCGCACAGCAAGCAGTCTATCAACTGAACTTGCTTGGTATCTAGTTCTGTATGTATTGATGTTGTCCCCCTGTGATAGGTTTATTTCATTTTCTACTCTCCTCATTCCCAGATATGGACTCTTTCCTCTCCCTGCAACTTTCTAGCATGATTGTAGTCATACCTTTTCATATTTTAAATTATTCAAATCAAGTAGTCACATCTGAAATTATGTGCTATGATAGTATTTCCTTGTCTAATTCTCACTTTGCTGGAGTTGGTGTTTGCTTCATTTACTCCCTATCAGCTAATCTGCTTTTTTTGTTGTCTAACAGTCACTCCACTGGAACATCCTGAGCCTTCCACAGTCTGTTGAATCTGTAGGTGGCTCTGCAGGCTTGCTGGGCAATGGCTTTAGGCTCACCAAGTGGTTCCTTTTGTTCCTTCTGGTGGCAGCCAGGGCCTTGGCATGCCTGAGAGCTGTATTTTCTAGACATTCATTGATTGATTAATTGATTTAGACAAGATAAATAGATAGAAAATTAAGGAGACCTAGAAGGTGAAAGAGCCTCTCGTTCCAGGGGCTAGTTGAAGTCTTTCACCAGCCAAAAGTAAAAAATTACAGCATAATTTGCTATGGAGTTTGCCTATGTAAACACAGTAATAGAAATAAATGAATAAATAAATAAATATATGTGTGTATGTATATGCACATACATGTATATATGTATGTATATGTGTGTATGCATATATATATACATACACAGAGAGAGAGAGAGAGAGAGAGAGAGAGAGAGAGAGAGAGAATGAGAATGTTAAAATAGTAATGAGCCTAAGGCCTAACTGTGTATGATCAAGGATGGCCTTCTTCCTTTCCTAGCTGTAAACCTGACATTTTCTGAGAAGTTCACAAACAAGACTAGAAACTTTCATAAAGATAATAGTTAAAATTAAAGAGGCTATAGATATGGTTCCATAGTTAAGATCACTTGCTGCTCTTGCAGAGGACCCGAGTTCAATTCCTAGGACCTACAACTCAAACTGTCTATAACTACAGTTCCAGGAGATCTGACACCCTTTTCTGTCCTCCACAGGTACTACATACACATAGTGTACTTAAAAGACAGGCAAAATAATCATACACATAAAAATGAAAATAAAGAAATAGAGACTAGAAAGTCAATTTATAGTAAAAGACAAAATATGTGTCATGCTTTGTGAACTCCTCAAGGTCCTCATCAGTTTTATCTCATCAGATTGTGACCCTACCTAAGGCACTGAGGAACCACCTTTTGACCTCATTTTCCAAAAAAGAAGAAAGAAAATTTCTTAGAAACTTTTTGAATAATGGAATTTTAGGGATTAGAAAGGTATCTTGGTGGTTAAGAGCACTTGTTGCTAATGCCAATGACCCAGGTTTAATTCCCGTGGTGGTTCACAACCATCTGTAACTCCTGTTCTAGAGCATACATGTATGTATGTGTGCACATACATACATGCTAGCAAAACACACAGATAAATTAAAATAAATAAGTCTAAAAACAAGAACAATGGGATGTTAAGAACCACTAAGGCAATATGCATGGCTGTTGCTAAGACACTTTCATGCAGCTCTTTGAGATGCTCACACCCGTTGGAGTGCATACTGCCCTTCATTTGTGTTGAAACCCCTTCCTGTTTTTTCTGCTTTCTACCAGTTTATCCTGAAATTCTTCTCTGTAGTGAAGTTAAGAATTCTGGCTTCATCTGAGCAGAATTCTTAGCAACCATTCACGCTACTACAACTGGCAGCATAGAGCTCTGGCCTATGTCCCACTGTCACTGATGTGATGGTCTGACCGGGTAGCACACTCAGGTTGGAAAGGGCTCCCTTAGGACACTGGAGATATTGGCCCAGGAGCTTTTCAGCATCCTTGTTGATGACTGTTCTGTGTAACCTCTTTTTTTTTCTCTGCTCAGAGGCATTTTATTATCACCCCTAGAGATACAAGGTCCTAATCTCAATATGTTTGACGAAGGACCTTAACAGGGGACAGGCCCTACATACTATTTCAGGGGTCCTTGGGGAAGAGAGAGTTACAGTATGAAAGTGCTGTGGAGGCAGAGGCAGGCAGCCATTGAGATGACATGGGTGCAAGCCCAGGAGGACCAGCTGCCACTAGAAGCTGGAGAAGCACCGAACGGGTCCTTCCATAGCCCTGCCAGAGAGCAGACTTCCACTAAACTGAGGCTGAATTTCTGGACTCCCAAACTGAAAAAGATGCATTCCTGTTGTCTTCGGACATCAAGTTTGTGATCATTTGTTACCTTCTCCTGAGGAAACAAGTATAGGAAGCTCACTAGGTTCCTACTAATCTTTTTCCAGCTGGGGCTTTCAACAACAGCTGGGGCTTTCTGTGAATCACAGAACCCTTCACCACAAAAGGAAGCCCCACCCCCACTGCCATCGGTTGTTCTCCACCCCCTGGCTTTCTCTCTCTGGAATTCCCCAGTAGCTAGTGGACTCCCTGCTGGAATCTTATACTTTCTCCTGTTTTCCTTAGGCTAGCCTTTCTGGATGATGCTGTCCTGAACTGTCTTGTGATCATACTTGTTACGTTAAAAACCTTTCTGCAGTTCTATTTTTAATTTCCTAGAGCTCTCTCTTGTTGCTTTTTAAAATAACAGCCGCCTCTTAATGGATGCAATCATTTTTTTTATTTCTCTGAGGAGATTAATTATAGTTTTTCTATGTGTCTGCTCTTTATATTATTTTTCTCTCCAAAATGTCCATTAAAACATTCCTAAATCTGTTTTGGCAATTTCCTTAAGTATCCAGTGACATTTGGCTGATCATTCGTATGGAAGACTGCAATTCTAAAGTGCACAGTGGGATATGGACAGGTGAAGGTTGAAGAAGGCTATAGGTGTGAGCAGTGGTCTTCTCTCTGAGAGAGAAGATTGTAGGTAGCCCTTTCCAGACCTCTGCAGCAGTGAGACTGGTCTGGCTTCTGTCACTATAACAACTTAGAAAGGTAGTGAGCTTCAGCCCATCATTTCAGAAGAGGTTCACAGCCCGATGGGCCCGATTGCAATGGAAACAAGTGGCAGAGCAAAGCAGAGTATCTCATAGCCAGCAAGGGAAACCGGGAGACTTGGGGAGAACCTCCCTCGTGACGCAAAGATCTTCCACTGGACCTCACCACCTGAAGACTCTGGCATAGTGGTTCTCAACCGATGGGTCATGACCCCTTTGGGGGATTAAATGACCCTATCACAGGGATTGCATATCAGATATCCTGCATACTATAATTTACATTATAATTCATAATACTAGGAAAATTACAGTTATGAAATAGCAGTGAAAGTAATTTTATGGTATGGGATACCACAACATGAGAAACTGTATTAAAGGGTTGCAGCATTAGGAAGGTTGGGAGCCACTGCTCTACCACTTTTACAAAGTGTCAAGTATCTTTATAGTGGCCAACAGGAGAATGGTGCATTCCTATGACCATGGTGTGCACTCTGGCCCTGACATCCTGACAGAGGTCCTCTGGCATTTGGTTCAACCTATGCTGCCAGAACGTCTCCATAGCTTCAGACATGGAAGTGGCAGGTGACTCATCACAGGGGTCCCAAGAAAATGCAGAGGGCACTCAGAGCCACATAGGCACATCTGTCAGATGTTTTCTTTTACTTTCACTCCTGGAGACTGGAACATCCCAGGCTTTGTAGGGGAGAGACATCAGAGTATTACGAATTCCTCAGATTTCAGTTTGCCTGTGTTTGCAGCCTCCATCATTCCCACCTTCCGAGACACCAGAACTGAGTGCCAGACTTTGCAGGAGCTACAGTTTTCTTGCTGGATGGAACTTTCCTTGCATTTTTTCCTCTATCCCCTGCATTATGACTACAGTCCACATGCTGCCCTACAGTGCAGCCTCTATCATCTGCTGTCACCAGCTGCTGTCGAGGTTTCTTACTCTGTCTTTGTGATTTGCACTTTTTAGGAAGGACATCTCAGACCAGGTGTATGGCTTACACTATAATACTTCAAGAGTCTGAGGCAGTAGGAGTTCGATACCAGCCTTGGCTATTAGTGAGTTCCAGGGTAGCCTTGGGTATAAAGTAATACCCTGTTTAAACAAGAAAACAAATGAAAAAAAAAAAGCCCATCCAAATTGGAATAGAAATAAATCTTTATGTTTGAGTTTCTTGAGTTTTTACATTCTACTAGATCTTTTTTGCTTTATTGTAAATTAAAAACCTTCTGAGCCTAGGGTCCTCTAGCTTTCCTGACTTTCTCGTCTTTTCTAAACTTTCTAAAAGTTCTTGTTGAAACTTTAGGCAGCTCAATACAGTGACTAACTAGACTTCCTTAGCTTTCCACTCACCCCTTTCTTTCCTCTCCTGACCCACCCTACTCCTGCCTCTCCAAGAAGGACAGCTCCCTGCCACCAAGGAACTCTGTGGTGAGGCCTCACAAATGGTTTTCTTTTGCTTCTCAGAGCTCTGTGCCTCCGTGCTGCTCATCCCTTTTCCTTGGACTCTTCATTTCTCACAGCATCCCCTTGCTGTCTTCTTTGTGTTGTATCTTCTCTGTGCTGTCCTGCCCATGGCTCCATGGACATTTCCACCCATCTAGCTCTGGCTGAGTTTTCTATCTAGTTGACCATCCCACCATGAAACTGGCAGTTAATACTAGCTCTCTGGGTTCCTCAGGGAGCTCCCAGCTTCTACCTCACCTGCTTCTGTGATCTTTGATTTGTTGGAACCTAGAGTCTGCCTTCCCTCCTGCCTCTGCCTCTCGTCTGACAGGTGCCTTTTATTTCCTGTCCACTCACTGCCTCTCTCCTCCCTGCTCCCACCCTGTGTGGGGTTCTTATTCCCTATCACAAGCTGCCTCATAGGCATTAGAACATTTTCCTGACCTTTTAACCATTTTAATTCTTTCCTTCCCCAAATCAGCTTCCCCAGACCCTGTAGTATGGTTTCTGCCGATAGCAGCACATCTGCTCCTACCCGTGAGGTTCCTTCATAGCATCACCTGAGATTGTGGCACAGCCCACTCTCTCTGCCAGCATGCACTCTTGATTTAGACAGAGCCCAGGATTCTGCCCCTGGCTTCCTTTGTTCCCTGCTGTGCTTAGGACACTGTTGCCCTACCTCTGCGCCTCCCTTCCGCTGCGTGGCCTCCTTCCTCCAATGTTCTCTCCTCACTCCATTTTTCGCCTCCTCCTCTCTCGTCTTCCATGGCTTGACTCTGAAGTCTTTGCCCCCAGAGGCCTTCCTGCTGGCTCAGCCCAGCTTTCCCAGCAGCCTCATGTGCCATAGCATCACTGTTCACTTCTTTCTGCTGCCTCCCACTCACCTTCCCCAGCTGAGCCAGTCAGTCCTAAATAGCTACATGCTCTGAAACCCCAGCTGCAGCTGCAGCCTGCAGCAGGATGAGCAGAGGGGAGAAGGGTGCTGTTGTACTATTGGATGTGTTCCTAGCCCTGTAATAGGGTCTACAGAGTTCTGGCCACCTGTGAGAACTCTGCTTGTTTGGTTCTCTGGGTCATCACAACAAAAGATCAACTCTGAGAATCTTAAAACAACTGAGATTTTGGAGGGCATCAAACAGGACTGTATCCCTTAAGGCCTTGAGTCCTTTTTGACCTCTTCCAGTTCCTTATGTTTGCAATTGTTGCTTGGCTTCCTAGGCTTGTATACCAATCATTATAGTCTCATGACTGGCTGTCTCTTCATATTATCTTCCATTTGTGTATCTGTCACGGTCCATGTTTCTCCATGTTACAAGAGCACCAGGCATATATTGGTTTATAAATGCCATCCCATAACTATCAGAACTCCTTGGTAAAGACTCCGTTTGTAGATAAGGCCATACTCGGAAGTATAGGACTTTAACATATCTTTTTGAAGAGACCCAATTTAGGGTATGTGTCTTGAACTTACCAGGCCCCAGAGTCCCTCAAAGCTTCTGAAAGTCCTGCTCTTACCCAGCCAAGGCCTTTTGCCTCCCATCTTAGACCATGAAAGAGGAGTGTATGAATGGAGAGCAAGCCAACACGACTCTGGAGACTTCCTGGACCATCTGCCAATATCTGCTGTCTACTTTGCCTTACTGTAGTCATGGTCTAGTCGTGTTTAGAATTGAGACTTTAGTGCTTCTCAACACCCACCACACTCAGCTCTGAAACTTGACTGTTTTAGTTCCTACCTTTAACTTGTGTATGAGTCCATTCGGGGCTACCTTAACAAATGCCGCAGACCAGGGAGCTTATAAACAACACACATACTTTCTCATAGTCTGGAGGGTGGGGAGTCCAAGGTCAGGGTTTCAACATGTAAATTTGGGGCAGAAGCAAACATTCAGTCTGCCAGGTGTTCTCTACTGCCCTGCTCTTTTGCCCTTCCTTGTGTCCCGCCAGCAGCACACTGGGCTCTAAGCTTTGTGGAGAGGACACTTTATACACTGTTAACTTGGGCGTACTTTCCCAAATGGAGTTGTACCTTATTAATCTTTACTAAATGCTCCACAATATTTCTGAATGAGTTTTAATGGCCTTGCATGGTTTTTCTCACTGTGTGGCCTGGAGCACTCTTTCATTCATTCATTCATTCATTCATTCACCATGCATTCATTCTTTATTGCCTGTCTCGGGCATATATTTAATTTTGTGTCAAGCATTATGTAGAGTGTTACAGAGACAGTAGAGGAATAGATAGGCCAAAGTTATTGTGCCTGAGGTGCTCATAGTGCCCAGTAAAAGGAGACAGATGGATCAGCAAGTTGTAACATCAAATGTACCTTGCTAAGGATGTAGATTCACTCCAGGGAGAGCCTCTCAATGGGAACTCGGTGGGTGAGAATGAGGTGGCTGAAGGGAAGATAGCTGCCCAAATAGGGCTTTCAGAGCCAGCTGGGGATATAGGTTTCTAGGAAGACATTTCATTTCAGATTCCCAAAGGATATGGAGAAATCAGGGCAAGTACCCTTTCCTATTGGGGGTAGGGTGTGGGCAGCAGGTTAACATTGATGGCTTCTTGCACCAGAGGGCAGTATTGGCCTTGAGTTTGTTACTCTTCCTAGTACAAAGGAACAAACTAGCCACCTCCATGTCTGCAGTCCCTGTGACCTGTCCCTTATCCTCTTCCTACTATTCTCCAGGCTGTTGAGATGCCCTCGTGTCTCCTATCTCTGAGTCTCTTTGCACACGTAGAAGCTCTATGTAGCAGCCGCTGATACTCAGGCTTCCTCTTCCTGTAGCATTTAAATGGAGGCTTGCTGAGCACTGTGGGACCATATATAGCCATTGATAAGTAGAAGTGGCCCAGTTCCACCCAGGGCCACATAGAGCCCTTGGAGCTCAAGCTGCCATAATGTTCTAGTGTTTTGCTGAAGCTCAGAGACCCTAGCCATACATGCAGGCTAGGTGTCCCTGTTGCTGTGTTCTCTTGTCTTTTCTGTTACCTTGTGACACCCCTACATCCAACTAACTAACAAAGCGTGTCTCCTTCTTCCCAGCCCCCAGCTCACACCAGTCATCCTGGGCCACTGCAAGCAATTGCAGGCTGGGTGGAGCAGAAAGTCTTGGCAGAGCATTCCTCCCTGGCTGCCATCCTCTGTAGGATGCTTCGTGGTGAACTAAACTTGACCACAGGGGCCTCCAGGAACTGGCAGTCAAAAGGGACAGATGAAAGGACACGTCTTTAGGCTGCAGTAGCTGATACCAAAGCACCAGGGAAAGGGCAGACTGAGGCTGAGATTTCTGGGTAGTGGGAATGGAGCATGGGAAGGTTGGGCGGGGTCTAGGAAATAGGTTTTGTTGGTTAGTTTGGTCGATACTAGGGCCGATTTCTGAGGTGTTCTTCCTTCTTACTGCACAACTGGCTGCTTTCCAGCACACTTGAGTCAGCACAGGTAGTCAAGACTGCCGGCTACCAGTGCCCGAGGCAGGATGTTGCCTTGTGACCCCTCTACTACCTACTCTGTGAAAGCTGATATAGTTAAGATCAAAGCCATGCGTGTTCTAGAAGGAACATTCTAGGGCCTGCTATTTGACTGCAGCACTTACAGGGCTTCCTGCCCTGTTCCCCAGCCAGGCTGCTCTATCAGGGAGCACATCTCTTTGGCAGTATTTTAGCCATGTTATCTGGACCCAAACAGGCCTATATTGAATTCTGTGCTGCTTCTGGTTACAGAAGGCAGCCTGCAAGATATAGTTCAGGTCTGAAAAAGCAAAGTTTCTAGGGACATTTGATGATTTATTGGGCAAATTGAAACTTCCCTGGCATATCTGGAACATGTGACCACTGGCACTGTTGCTGTCTGCTGTTCAGCACAGGGTGTCAAGGGAGATCCTCAGTTGGTGGAGGTCAGGAGGGTATTTTTTTTAATTGTAGGTTTTCTAGTTTGGGTATTTTCAGTGTTTAAGTTTCTGTCACCCCATAGTTCTGATGAAAATGACAGCTCAGTTCCATAGTGGGGACTTAATACCTCTCAGTTCAGAGCTCCCATTCTGGAGAGAAGCATAAATATTGTACTCAAATTTGGCTGTTGTTAGTTAATCCTAAGCACCTGTAAAGGAGCCTCTTAAGGAGAGGGCCCTGTAGAACCACCTTCTGACAGTGGGAGCTTGGCGTGGGTGCAACAGACCTCACGCCTGTGATGTTGGGACCTTTGCCCTGCCTCATTTGGCATTTTGTTGTAGGCACCATTTCAGCTCCATGGTTTTCTGTCTGGAAGGGGGAATGCTGAGTTCATAGATCCAGTGTTAGAGAAAACTGAAGCAAGAAGAGGTGAAAAGTTTCCCATGAGCTGCCTTGAATAGCAAGGTAGAAACAGGTGTGGTAGATGCCCATCGCTTCACCGTGGCCCATCTCCCCAGAGAGGAGTTATTTACACATCCTCCGTGGCAGTCACAGCAGTCTGATTTCCATGTTTTTAATGCACAACCCGAGACAAGAACGGGATCTGTTAGCCAGCATTTGCAGAAAATAGCAAACAGGCCTCTTCAGGTTGCTGGCATTCTGGAGAAGAACATGGGATGCGGGATCTTTGGGGAGTAGTGGGTTGCTTTTTTGTTTGTTTGTTTGTTTGTCCTCTCCCCCATCTCTGTGGAGTTCTGCTTGTGTGTCACTCTAAGGAAGACAGTATGGTGTCCCCTGAGACATGCACTCTGGAGTGGTTGCTGTGCCTGCAGATCAGAGAGTGCCTCTCCCATATAGGAGGAAAGGTACTTTCTGGAAGCTTCAGGCTTAGTGCAAACTTCAGGTTTTCTCTGTCGATGTCACCAAGTAGGAGAGCTTTCCCTCAAAAGATTTAAATTGGAGTCTCAACCATTGTCAACGAGGACTTCATGATAACCATCCAACCAAGCTCTCCACTGATAGGGTACTGTATGGGCCAAGTAGAAGTCTGCTCCCATTCCCACTAACTCTCTCTACCCATGCTATCTTTTGGGATGAGGGTGACAGGAGACATCTGGAACAGTGCCAGCCTGAAGGGCTGTAATTGGAAACACCTTCTAAGAGGCATTGTTGTGAGGAAAGAGGATGTCACATTAGATTAGGATGCCAGGACTTGGGCTTGGACAGGTTGGTTCCTCTTTAGTGCCCAAAGCAGGAATTCTGGGTGGCCTGAAGGGTATCACACTGTTCAGTGCCCACCCAAGGTCTTCTTACAGCTTCAGGTACTCTGCTTCTCTCCAACCTGACCCCCAAGCTTTATAATACTCCTGAGCTATGCAGAGGGTTCTGTCCCTTCAGCTTTGAGAATGTGCTGAGGCTCGGTACAACTTGGTCAGCTTTATCAATGCTTACTGGGATTATCTCAGACCCTCAAACTCAACACTCCAGTTACCTGTCACAAGCCCTCTGTGAGGGCCTTTAATGGGACACTGTCCAGTGGATCCACAGCTGTCCTGCAGCTGGATTTCTCTGGCTGATCATGATTTTTAAAGGTCCTGAGTGTAGGCCTGTGAGGGCAGTGGGATTCAGTGAGGGAAAGGCTAGATTAGCAATGGAGATGCTACAGGAACAAAGTGGTGTATTCTCTTGTCTGTGACAGCAGGCCTTGTCTTGTGTCTGACAGTGCATTGAGTTAGGGGAGAGGATGGTTGCAGTAGAGGCCTCCTGTGACTGTAATAGTGAATCAACCTTCAGGGTAATGTGACCCTTGCCCTCCATCATGCTGGCACAGTCCCTTCCAAGCAGCCTGCCTAGGTACCATTCTACTGTCTGAGTGACATTTTTATGCCTTCAACTTCAAGTGGCAATCTGTCCAAATCCACCACAAAAGTCTGCAGCTGCTAGAAAGCTTTGGGTATTGTCTTGTAATCCTGTGTATCCCTTAGGGCCCAGGGAACAGGCTCTAGGCCACTGCTCATCTACTTTCTGCATGACCCTCTGCCCCGCCTCTCTGGCCCTGCCCTCCTAGGCAGCCAGTGGCCCATGATGGCCTCAGGAGGCGGCGCCCCTTCCCCTGATTTCAGCCTTGGCTATAGCCCAGGCCTCCAGCAGTCTACTGCTGGAGAACTTTGTATTCTGGGGCCAGTGACCTTGGGTGGAGCAGTTGCTGCTTGTGGATCCTCTACACGTCCTCTGTGTGCAGCACATCTAGGTGCTTGGCTGGTACAAGGTAATTGTTCCAGAACAGGTATGGCCCTATAAATCTGAATCAACTGCTAGGCTAGGTTTTTATGTGATAAAAATATGCTGCATGCTAGAGGACTAGTCTCTCTCTCTCTCTCTCTCTCTCTCTTTCTCTCTCTTTCTCTGTATGTGTGTGTGTGTTTCTGTCTCTCTGTATTTGTGTGTGTGTCTGTATGTGTGTGTCTCTCTGTGTCTCTCTCTGTGTGTATGTGTGTGTGTGTGTGTGTGTGTATGTTGTATGGCTTGCATCAATCTCCTACTCAGAAAACCTTGGAGGGATTGATATATAGCAGGCTTCATGCTACCTCTACACAGAGAAAGGCTCTGATGGAGGGCCTTAGGGCAGTTACCAAGAGGACGTTGGTGTATATACATGCACATGTGCACACCATGTATGTATGTGTATGTGTGGAGATGCTGGTGTTATCTGTACAGGGCTCTGGAGAGGATAGGAAGACTTCTTCTATATCCCTCCATTCATGTGGGAGGAAGAAAGGACAGTGAGAGTGACAACAGCTGGCATTCACTACCAAGATTAGTACTTTCAGGTCTCCATCTCAGTTAGTCCTGGAATGACCTAACTGGGCTGGAAGTGGCACCTGAATTTACAGATGAGGAAACGGCTTCAGAGTTGCCAAATCACAGTGCTAGGAAAGAGAGCTAGGCCTAGCCCAGACAGGCAGGCTTAGTGCAGGCTAACTCTGGGCCTCCTGGCCCACCAGCTCTTGTGGTGGAGCTGCTCCCACTTGAGTCTGCTCTGACTCTGAGAGGACCTTGCCGTTTCCTGCCTGTAATTTTGTGCAGGTTTGTTGCCAGCCCTGGCTCCTGCTCTTCAGTAGCGGGTCTCTCAGGTCTTGGGTTCAGGCCTGCTTTTGCTGCCCTTTGTAGGGATATGAGGGTTGAGAGGGGCTTCTTTTTCTCCACAGTGTTCTTGGCCTCAGGTTCTTTGTGAATTGGGCTTGCCTAGGAATCCCTGGGCCACCAAGATCATTTATGGGGAATCACATCAAGTTCTCTTTCTCTCTCTCTCTTCCTTTCTCTCTCCCTCTCATTCTGTGGGGGTAGTAGAGAGTCAGCCTTCCAGGAACTCACCTGATGCCAGTCTAAGGAAGACTCCTTATCTGGAGAAGGGAATGGGGAGCCTGTGTGGTGAGAGGGGGGCAGGGCAGTAAAATGGCCTGTCTACTCAAAGGAGAGTCAAGTGTTCAAGTGGTGGCAAGTAGTTATCAAGAAACAAGTCTTCTATGTAGTTCAGCCTTGCACTTAAGATTGTTCTCCTGCCTCAGCCTACCAAGAACTGGTATTACAAGTGTACCTTGTATTTAAAGTTATTTTAAAATCTTTTACATTTATTTATTTTTGGTGAGGAGTGGGCATGAATACCACATTGTGTTCACTGAGGTTCTCTCCTCCCACCATGTGGGATTAAACTCAGGTCATCACATTTGTTACAAGCACTTTTACCAGATGAGTTATCTCGACAGCCCCATTTTCTTTTCTAATTATAAACAATGTGCCCCCAGCCTGGCCCTGAGCCAGCAGCAATCTGCCCTGTTGGTTTCCTGGAACACATCTTGGAGCAGGCAGTCAATATGAGTCAATGATAAGCCAGACTTGTCGAAAGTGGAGAATTTTGACAAATTAAAATTGAAGAAAACTAATAATGAAAAAAAATACTTCCCAGTCAAAGAAAACTAAACAGCAGGAGAGTGTGTCAAAGGATGGTGAAGTGGGCTCTCCTTCAACATGGCCCGACAGTCTGGTCTTTAGGCTTACATTTAGAAACTGTGTGTCTGAGAGACTTAAGCCAATTGCTGATGGCTTCTCACCTGTACTGATGGTTAAGTGGTAATCGAGACCCAGTCATTGACACATATGTTCCAGATGGCAGATGCTGACTGTGATGGCCACTGATGACCACTGTGTCTGTAGCCCTTGTGCCCCTCCCACACACAGGGGAGCCATTTTCACTGTTAGTGGTGGCTGTGTTGCTTTACCATCATTCTGAAATTGCATGTTTTTACAGCTTCTCATTTCTAATGCAGCAATAAAAAATAAGTATAGTTCTTATCTTAGAAAATAGTGTGTTCCCATTGGATAAAACATCAAGATTTCTGCATATGGGAATATACAGGTGCATAAAGGAGGAAATAAATATACTGCACCAATCTATGGCAATAAGGTGGTCCATTGGCATGATCTCACCAGTTGTCACCTTTGTTTCAGAAAAAAACTTTATGAGATGGTATATATAGTTTATCTCATTTTCTTGGCTTTACGTTGTATCACAAACACCTTCCATATTGTAAACACCCATGCAAAACCATCATTTGTGGATTTGTAGTGTCTATCCAGGGCCTTCCAGTCAGACTTTAAATTCCTTCTGATGTTTGGTGTTGTAAATGGTGGTGTTTGAATACCTCAGGTACACATCTCAGTCTCTGCTTCATAAGGAACAGGAGGCCTACATTTATTTTGAAAGGAATTGTAATTTTACTTTTTGACATTTAATATATTTATATTACTTATCTTGATCATATCCATTCTACCTCCCCCCTTCACTTTCCTCAGATTCCCCCACACTTTCCCTTCCATCTTCAATGTACTTTTTGTATTTTAGAAGCTTTTGTTTTGTTTTAAAGCTAGGTGTAGTGGTACACACCTGTAATCTCAGCCTTTGGGGACTTGATGCAGGGGGATTACACAGTAAATTCAAGTGAGCCTGAGCTATATTATAACAAGACTTAGTTTCAAAAGATGAAGAAAAAGTGTTCTCAGTTGGAGTCTAGACTGGCCTTGAACTCTTGGTTTTTTTTGTTTTTTTGTTTTTGGTTTTTTTTTTGGATTTGGTTTTTTTGAGACAGGGTTTCTCTATATAGCCCTGACTGTCCTGGAGCTCACTCTGTAGACCAGGCTGGCCTTGAACTCAGAAATCCGCCTGCCTCTGCCTCCCAGAGTGCTGGGAATATAGGCGTGCACCACCACCACTACCACTGCCTGGCGGCCTTGAACTCTTGATCCTCCTTTCTCAGGCTCTGAGGTGCTGAGATCATTCAGTGCATTAGTGGGCCTGGCTTGAAGGCTCTGCATAGATCTGAACAGGGCTTCCAGGGTAATTGGACCGGACCTGGGAGTGGGACCTATGTGTCTTCTCAGAGATATCATCTTTTATGAGGCTGCTGTGACTTCATAGCCAGGGTAACACCTTGCTGTTTTCGGTATCTAGATGTTTGGAGGGAAAACCTCAAGTGTTGGGCTTTGTGTTGCTGTCAGTGCTTCTCCTTACCACTGACCAGCAGCAAGATCAGAAGTGGACATCAGCAGCATACTGTGTAACTTACAGACTTTGTTTGAACTTTATCTGCAGTCCCTTTGTGTCCTTGTGTCCTTGTGCCCTTGCTGACAACAGAAGTGCAGAGTCCAGTCAGCACCTATGTGCATTTAGCTTCCTTTCATCTGAACTGATCTCCAGTCCATGTCTCATATGAATTTTTACATATTTGGGCTTTTGTTGTTGTTGCTGCTGTTTGAGACAGAGACTCTCACATAGTTCTGGCTGTCCTGGAACTTGCAGTGTAGATCAGGCTGGCATCAAACTCACAGAGATTCTCCTGCCTCTGCCTCCTGAGTGCTGGGATTAAAAGTGTGTGCCACAATGCCTAGCATCTTTCACGTATTTGAAGCATTAATTTTGAAACATTAATTTTACATATTTGATGGAATAAAACATTGTGTGTGTCCCAGATTGGATAAAATATGGAAATTAGGCTTTAGTTAAACCTGCTTTGTGTATCTGAGGCAGGGCCCTATAGAAGTATGGCTTCCATACTCCTGAAATGGATAACTTCAGGAGGCACCAATGATGTCATCTGATGCTGCTGATAGACGTTAGTCAGTGACATGCTGGCCCAGCTTGTCCACAGTGTGTTAGCATAGGCTCTACCAGTTCCTCTTTCCTTAGTCCAGTCACCCATGGCAAATTATGGTCCAAAAGTAATAAATGGAAAATTCCAGAAATAAACAAGTCTTAAGTTTTAGGTGGTATGCTGTTCTGGGTCTTGCAGCCTCCCACTTCCTCCTACCCAAATCAAGAATTATACTTTTGTTCAGAGTCTCTATGCTGTATTTGCTACCTGCTTGCTAGTTGGTTAGTAGTGTGTCAGTCATCATTGACTGCTGTGGAACTGCTCGTATCTAGGTAACCAGCATTTTACTTCAGTGGTCCCAAAGCAGAGGAGAAGTGAGGCTGGCTGCTAAGATTTGCCAGGGGAAGCTGTCTGCTTTCTTTAAGTGAAAAGGGTGAAAGTTCTTGAGTTACTAAGGAAAAGAAAATGCGCTGAGTTGCTACAATCCACAGGCAAGACCTGAGATCACATTCACATAGCTGTGTCACAGCATTTGTTATGGTTCTATTTGATTATTAATTCCTGTTAATCTCTTACTGTTTGCAATTTCTGAGTTAAACTTTTATTATGAGACATACATAAAAAACTTCATTCCACTGGTCAGTGGTGGCAGATGCCTTTAATAGCAGTACTCCAGAGGCAGAGGAAGGCAGATGTTTGAGTTCAAGGCCAGCCTGGTCTACAGAGCCAGTTCTAAGATGGCCAGGGATAAAAAGAGAAACCTGTCTCTAAAACCAAAACAAAACACACAAAAACAACAAGAATCATGGTTGCAGTCAACTGTGGTCGTGCATTCCTATGGTCCCAGCTTGGAAAGTGGGGACTCCCAAGGATCAGGAGTTCAAGGTCAGTTTGAACTCCTGTGAAGTTTGAGGCCAGCCTGGGCTCCATGAAACTTAAAGAAGGAAAAAAAGCCATAGATGCTATAGGGTTTATAGCACTATCCAGATAAGACACTGCAACTACAATAAGGCCAAGACATAAGCTATTTTAGAAAAGCTGGAGCCTGGAGTGACTCCTCCACACACACTTTTGAAGCCTCAAGCTTAGCACGGCATGCACCCTGGGTCAGCACACTGTGTCCCTGGCCTTCCTCTTTGCTCTTAGGTAACTGGCTATTTGTTGCCTCTTCTTCCTAGTCAAGCCAAAAGTACTGGCCTAGGCCTTTTCTATTCTACAGTATGCTCACCCAGGGTTTATATATTCTCTGTCATCGTAATGCCAGGTTTTTTCTTCCTTGGCCTCCCCCTGTCCATGAGCTTCCTTCACTCCTGACCCCGCTTTTCTCTCTATAGTTTTGTTGTGTTGACCCATCAGTTATCAACTCAGTGGACCTCATAGTGAGTGTTGTCTGAGGTTACCCTACATCTTCCCTGACTCCAGCCTGATCCCATGGCCCCTTCCCCAGTCAGAGGCTCTGTGTCTCTCCTCAGCCTCTGGGATGGTCTGATAGGGCTTTTCCAAAAGCCCTTCAGACCTATTCAAGGTGTGAAGGAGGAAGTGGCCAGCTGATCTGTCCATGTCTTCAACCTTGCCTCACACAGGACTTCTTACCTTCCATCTCTTACTTGTCTAGCTTTTATCATTGTCCCAAGCTTGTTCCCTCAGGGCTTTGGCAGATTTTTTATCTCAGCCAGAGTGCACAGTTCAGTGGCATTAAGTCCACTCACAGGCATTCCACTATCACCTACAAAGTTCTTTTCATGTTGCAGTCTGAAACTTTGTCGTTGTTAAATACATCTTCCCATCCTACCTTAGAGCAGTGCCCCTCTCTGCTTCTCCTTCAGCCCCATCCCACCGTCATAGCCATTTTAGGACCTCCTGTCTGTCAGTGGAATTCCAAAGCATATGCATGTCTCTGGGACCAGCCTCTTCAGTTATTCTTTCTGGCTGTGATGAATATTTTATTTAATATTCCTCACTAGAAGGAAGGTTCAGGCCTGTCTGAAAAAAAGCTGTTTTAACTGAGAGCCAAAGCTACCTCCTGAGAGCAGGTTGACAGGATCAACACAGAAAGAAGTCCATATCAGACGTTAGTGGAGAATGAGGGAGTGAGCCTGAGTGCAGAGCATGGAGACGCACGCCATGCCTGCGTAGGACCGCTGTGGCCTGCGTGTGAGCATCGCGCTGAGTGTGAGCATGGCGAGCTTCACTTCACGAGAGATAGATTGCCAAAGCTCCACCACAAATGGAACCAAAGATGAGTCTGTCTTCTTGGTAGTCTATGGGTTAGAGTCCCTCTCTCTTTCCTCACTCTTTCCAGATGTGGGGTGCTCAGTGCCTAGGCTGCTCTAACCTGGACTCTGATCTCCCCTCCTCAGATGCTGAAGTTCCAAACAGTTCGAGGGGGCCTGAGGCTCCTGGGTGTCCGCCGATCCTCCTCAGCCCCTGTTGCCTCCCCAAATGTCCGGCGTCTGGAGTATAAGCCTATCAAGAAAGTAATGGTGGCCAACAGAGGTAAGTACTACTCGGATTCAGGTCCATGAGCCAGCCTAGCCAGGCCTCCTCTCCTCACCCTGACTGGCCAGTCTCTCAGAGGACTTTGTGTTTCTCTCAGGACCCAGGAGTCTAACTGTTCACCCTGCCTGTCTTAGGTGAGATTGCCATCCGAGTGTTTCGGGCCTGCACAGAGCTGGGTATCCGCACAGTGGCTGTGTACTCGGAGCAGGACACAGGCCAGATGCACAGGCAGAAAGCTGACGAAGCCTACCTCATCGGTCGTGGCCTGGCACCTGTGCAGGCCTACCTGCACATTCCGGACATCATCAAGGTGGCCAAGGTAGAGTCATCTTGGCCTAGGAGACGCCAGGGTTTCCTGAGGCTGGGCAGGATCTCGTTCTGTGCCTGCAGAATGTGTGTACAAGGGGAATGGGAGTAGATCCCAGCAAGGAAAAGGAGAAAGAGGAAGGGCCCCTGGCATTTCGTATGCCTCTTGCAGGAGAATGGTGTAGATGCTGTGCACCCTGGCTATGGGTTCCTCTCAGAGCGAGCAGACTTTGCCCAGGCCTGCCAAGATGCTGGAGTCCGGTTCATCGGTCCAAGTCCAGAGGTGGTCCGCAAGATGGGAGACAAGGTGGAAGCCCGGGCCATTGCCATTGCTGCAGGTGACGTACAATTCCTCCCAGGGGCTAGCCTGGGACAAGATGTAGGAAGGATTCAGCCTGTTACAGAGATCTCCTGTCCTCTCCCAACAGGTGTTCCAGTGGTCCCTGGCACTAATTCCCCCATCAATTCCCTGCATGAGGCACATGAGTTCTCCAACACCTATGGCTTCCCTATTATCTTCAAGGCTGCCTATGGAGGTGGGGGCCGTGGCATGAGGGTTGTGCATAACTATGAGGTAAGCAGGGCAGCACATATGCCAAGGTCTTGGTGCTGGGCTGGCAGCCCCTGTGGTGGTCTCTGGGAAGTACAAAGGGGTCAGCAGAGGGCACAGAGCTGGTCCCATGTCTGCCCAGCCTTGTCTATACTCCTAGGAGCTGGAAGAGAATTACACCCGGGCCTACTCTGAGGCCTTGGCAGCCTTTGGGAATGGGGCATTATTTGTGGAGAAGTTCATTGAGAAGCCAAGGCACATTGAAGTACAGATCCTAGGTGAGTAGGGAATTGTGTGCAACAGGAGAAGCCTAGATCTCCCTGGTTTACAGTAGCAACCTTTGGGACAGCCTTCCCAGGGGACTTGCGACAGAGCAGAAGTCAGGTGGCCAAGTAGCCACAGTGCTCAAGGGGTCAGAGGGTGTATAGGAGTCACTTAGATTCTAGGAAAGGCTGACTCCAGTGTCTTGTATGCCCAGGGGACCAGTATGGGAACATCCTGCACTTGTATGAGCGAGACTGCTCCATCCAGCGGCGGCACCAGAAGGTGGTAGAGATTGCCCCTGCTACCCACCTGGACCCCCAACTTCGCTCACGCCTCACCAATGACTCTGTCAAACTTGCCAAGCAGGTGAGGACATGTTCCCAGGGACATGAGCCCATTTTTGCAAGCTTTCTTACTATCTTTGCCCATTGTCTCATGGCTTGAGGGTTTGGAAACTCCCTGTGGACAGCCTGTTGAAAGAAGGAAGTAGGCCCTGCAGAGTGGGGAAGGACACAGACATCCTCTTGAAGCTGGAGGAAGTGATAGTAGAGATGCTTGGTCAGGAGGATCCTTGCCTTTTTTTCTACTTTTGATACATAGGCTAATTTTTTTGTGGCACCAGCTCACCCTGATCACTGTAAAGAAAACGAGAGTCCTCATATTCTGGCAGAGTTAAGGCGTGTCCTCCCCACTGGCCTCTAACCTCTGCTGCAGCACAATCTATTTCCTTATCAAGGTATCTCCGCCAGTCTCTGCTCAGTGGGTGGAGTAGATCCTGGGGTGTAGAGGTGGGAGCTGTGTCTATAAGCAATGACTTGTCCCTGACTGGCCTAGAAGCTCCTGCCATGGCAGCAAGTTATCTCCTACATCCACTTCCCTTAGACTTCTTACCCCAGCTATGTCACACTGTCCTAGATTTGAGCCCCCATGGCCTTCAGTGCAGGCAGCCAGGGCTCCGGAACAGTTATAGACAGTGGGGACAGAGTGGTTCTGAGATAAGGCTCAGCAATGTGAGCAGAGGCTCTGTCGAGGTCTGGTGGAGCTGGGGTTGCCTCAGAGGAGCAACCTCACCGTGGCTTTGCTCTGTGACCAGTCATACCAGCTCAGAGCCCAGGGAGTGAGTGTGTTGTTCTGGAAGGACCAGAAGTGGAATGAAAGCAGGGCTGCAATCCATGTTAGTGTCACCGTTGCTCTTCAAGTGACATCACTTGAAGTGATGGCCAGATCGAGGATGAGAGCAGAGCAGCACAGGAGGAGCTTCCTGGAAACGCTTCTGCAGTGAGAACTGGGCTGGGAAGCCCAGGACTGCAGGTGTGAGAGGCTGGAAGGAATTTGAATATGGGCCAAGGAGGCTGCCGGGAAAGCAACAGTGAAGGTGCTTCTGCGATGTCTTTGCCTAGACTTGCTGGGTGTAGCCTCCTGGCCTTAGTGGCTTCCAGGGATCCTTGAGCCTGTAGAGTGTAGGGATGGAGGTATATTCTGGGTGTGGCCACTGCAGGGGAGCTGATGGTAGGTGGCTGGATTGCCACAGGCTGTTCTGTTCCAGAACCTGTGTGGTGGGCAGGCTTGCGTGGCACAGCCCTGACTCTGGAAACCTCTGCTTACCGGCCACCCCTGCAGGTAGGCTATGAGAACGCGGGCACTGTGGAGTTCCTGGTGGACAAGCACGGCAAGCACTACTTCATCGAGGTCAATTCCCGCCTGCAGGTGGAGCACACAGTCACTGAGGAAATCACAGAGTGAGCACAGGGCAGAGGGCCAGGGTGGGAACGGGGCTCCTGAGACAGCAGCAGAGGCTTGCTCGCTCGCTTTACTTTAGTGGACCTGGGGACTTCACTAAAAAAAATTCTTATGAGGGTTTTATTCGGTTATTGTAAAATGTTTACACAAAATAAAAACAACTCAGAGCTTACTCACCCCTCATAATGAGGGTTATTCCAGGGGCTGCAGGCACCCCATGGAGCTCTTGAGGCTCTACTTATGAAGAAGGGACCCATCACCCCATTTTTCAGATGAGTCCAAGGCTTGTAGAGGTTCAGAGAACTGTCCAGGTCCACACGGTGGACCCAGTCTCTCCAGCCTTGCCTGCAGCTCTGTGACATGCCCTGTGCCCATGCACAGCCTTTAGGTATTTTTTCCATCTTTATTATATAGTTTGATGCTGTTGATGTTTTAGATAGACTTAAAACAAATTTTTATATTTATTTTTACTTTGTGTATGAATGTTTGCCACAGTGTGTCTGTGCACTGTGTATATACAGTGCCCATGGAGGCCAGAAGAAAGCATAGGTCCCTCAGGATGGAGGTGGAGGTGGTTACGAGTGCTATATGGTTGCTGGGAATTGAACTCAGATCCTCTGGAAGAGCAGCCAGTGCTCTTAACCACCAAGTCCTCTCTCCAGCCCCTTAGACAGAGTTTTAAAAAAGATTTATATATTTTATTTTTATATGTATGCTTTCCCACAGAAGCCAGAGGAGGATATCTGATCCCCCAGAACTAGGATTGCAGAGCCACCAGGTAGCTCTCAGCTGGGGTGGCCAGTACTCTTGGCTGCTGAGCTGTCCCTCAGCCAAGAAACTGATTCTTGTTTAAAAACTTGCTATTTGCACAGGCATGGTGGCTCACACTTTTAATCCCAGCAGAGGCAGGCAGATCTGGCTAGCCTTATCTACATAGTGATTTCCAGGACAGCCAGAGACCCTATCTCAAAACAAAACAAAACAAAACAAAACAAAAAACTTACTGTTTGTCGAAGGCATTCCCCAGACATTACGTTTCATGAGTACTTTTAGTGGCAGACTATTCTACTATCTGCACCTGTAATAATTCAGGTATCATGTTTTCTGTTGGACCGTGTACTGTTCTGGCTTTTGTGGTCCAGGGTATGTCTATAAACATCTGTCCAAATATAAGCTATAGCTTCCTATAAGATTTATACCAATGTATTTTCCTACAAGCTTTGGACATGGACTTAAAAAGAAAATCTACTCATTTTATAAACTGTGAAAATAGTTTTCATTATTTCAAGATACATATTTTGAGCCATGTACGTATTAATCTTCAACACTGGACCAGTCCACCTTTCCATGGAACATTCCTGATTGGTTCTTCTTGGCGGAACTCAAGACTAATGATGCTGCCTCCCACGTGCTGTCTTTGCTTAGTACATATCCAGAAGCCCACAGACTTCTGACTCCCTAGAGTAAGAGCTGGGGTCACAGTGACGCTCCAGCCATGTTCCCTAGTCAGTGCCCCGGTGCTGATTTACAAAGATTTGCTTGCTCAGTATCAGGGTCCTCACGCCTTGAGCCACATACAGGGTCCTTAGCTCTGGCCTGTCTGACCCGCAGCTCCTCTGATGGGGAGTACTACCATGGAGAGCCACCATGCAAGCAGGGTCAGTGACCTATAGAGAGGGCTCCATGGTGACCATGTTACCACTGTGCTGTTGCAGGTGGCACTGAGTACTGAGGACAGAGCCTTAGAGACAGTTCATTAGACCTGGAGGGCCTGTGCTGATAGCTCTTTACCTGGATTTGATACCACCTTTAAGACTGGCCACCACCTTTAAGACTAGCTCAGGCTAGTCTTACACAACTATGCAAACAGGGAGAGCCTTCTGGTCTGCATGTGTCTGAGGAACATAGTGTCCTGACATGTCTACCCTGTAGGCTTCCAAGTAATACATATTTCCCTGTTTTTTGTTTGTTTGCCTTTTGGTTCTGTTTTGTTTGCTTGCTTGTTTTAGATAGGGTCTCTTGGAGTCTACACTGGCCTCAAGCTTGTTAAATAGACAAGGGTGACTTTGTACTCCTAATCTTCCTGCCTGTACCTATCAATACTGAGATTACACACACACACAGACACACTTGGCCTTGTGATTCCTTTTGTGCAGTCTGTCTGCACACACAGTGTAGCCCCCATGCTCCGAGTCAGTGCCCCAACCCTGTGACAGTAACCTCTGCCTATACTTCCAATTTTGGTGTCCTAGGGAGTCAGGAGTTTGCAGACCTTAATACAGGGCAAACAGAGGACTGACTTTTGGAAGGGACTATCGAGGAGTGAAGGGCAGGTAGAGACTTGTCTTCTGGACTCACTGGGGACAGCAGTGCAGGCTGTGGGACCATCAGATGGAGGACTCCAGCTGCTTGGGCTGAGAAGCAGGTGCAGCAGCATTGGCCCTATGAATCGTAGACCCCACCTCCATACCTCACCTCATTTTCCTCCTTCTCTGGTGTCCTCCTCATTTGCAGTGTGGACCTGGTCCATGCTCAGATCCATGTGTCTGAAGGCCGGAGCCTGCCCGACCTGGGCCTGCGGCAGGAGAACATCCGCATCAATGGTTGTGCCATTCAGTGTCGGGTCACCACTGAGGACCCTGCACGCAGCTTCCAGCCAGACACTGGCCGTATTGAGGTAGGTGACATTTCAAGTGTGACACTAGCTCCAGCCTGGGCTGAGATTCTTCACTGCCTATTCATGGTGCCCAGGTTATCACCAAGGGGCCTAGTTGCAACTGTCTTAGAATACATGGGAATCCAGTTTTGTCCTAGAGTAAGGAAGAACTTACCACAGAAACCTAGCAGAAAGTCAGCAGATCACCTGGGAATGGGGGCAGACCAGCTTAGGGGATTGGGGTGAGCCCCAACATGTAATACTTTGATCCTGATGCCCTAGAAACCCAAAGCCTTATTGTGACAAACCCAGAGTGGCTTATCTCTACCCTGGCTTCTGTGAGGTGAGGGGTAGCTAGCAAGGCAGGACCTTGTAGGGAAACAGAGGGTTGGGGTCTCTGTGGTGGAGGGAGTGAAGCAATAGGCCCCTTGGGAGTAAGCAAAGGAGCTCTCTGGGTAGCACTGAGGGACTAAGAGGCAGTTTACCTCAGCTCTGTCCATTTTCCCTGTCAGTATTAGAGCCTTTGGGCTCAGCTGCTTTGGTCCCTTCCATTCCCTGTCTGTGGCTCCAGCCTGTTCACTCACCTTGCATGTCAGTATCACTGTCTACTGGGCAGAGGATGCAGGATGTTAGAGGTAGTCAGGGTTGGCACTGGTGTCTAGGATACAAGGATGCCAAATATGAGTGTGAACCAGATGCCACAATTGCAAAAATGTTCGAAAGTAGTATGGTTAAATATGGGGCAGGGTTGGGCTGCTATGTCAGTTCTGATGACCTTGAGAGGCCGAGGGCCACCATAGCTGACTATGCATTCATTTCTGAGTCCCTAGGTGGGGCAGCTGGGTTTGTGCTGCCCCATAGCCCTGGCTCTTCTACCCTTGGCTGGGAGGGGCAGCTGACACACCAGGGCTCAGCTGCCAGCTGCAGGGCTACTGTTCTCCTCCACCTCCACCTTCACAGCCAGGAGCTGGCTTTTGAGATGGTCACCACAGGGTATTTTTAGCTGGTAGTTCCTGCACACACTTGAGTGTCCACCCTTAAATATTGCATGAAGTTCTTTACTGAACACAGCTTGTGCCCTTCGCACCAGAAGGGTAGATGCTGAGGGTGTCCCCAGTCCATTCCCTCTGGCCTCTTCTCTGTCTGTGAACTTCAGATCCCCCATCTGCCCCATGCCTATCATGAGCACTCACCTGTGTGTGAATATGTAAGTCATCCCAGACACCCAACCCCTTACTGTCCCACTGTGCCTGCCATTTCCCCTTCTGTTAGCCTCTCCTGTTCCCTGGATGAACCAGGTGCATTTCCTTCATTGTGCGTGTTTTGTCTCCATGTCTTCTTCCTCCCCCAACCTCTGCTCTTTCTTTCTCCTACCCTCCCCTTCCCTCTTACCTTAAACGCCACTGCCGCCTCCGCCACCACTGCCACTGCCCCCCCCACCCCCCAGCATCAAAAAGCAAAAACCAAACGAACAAACAAAAAAACCAAGCTGGGTGTGATGGTACAATTTTAGCACTCAGGTTGAGGCAGGAGGGTCGTCATGAGTTCAAGGCTAGCCTAGGCTACATTGTAAGGCTGATCTGGGCTACAAAAAAGCTGGTCTGTCTCAAAAAGACAAAGGGCAAACTAAGCAGCTGAATCCTTCCTTGGTCAGCCTGCCCATCTCCTTTCCTTGCTAGTGTCCTGCAACCTGTGTACTTCTGTCTTACCCAGCACTATCTGGGCAGGGACTTCTCCAGTGAGCTCTGTGGGTGCTGCTCCTGGGATGGTGGTGGACACCGAATGGGCCTGCGGGGTCAGGGGGCAGTCAGGAGGATGGTGAATGGTCGGGTTCTGGCCCTTCCCACCTGGGTGGCTAACTTTGCTGAGCATGATCTGGGAGCTTGGCAGGGCTTTTCCTCCCCTGTCCCCTCCTTGCTGCAGTGCAAGAGTCCGAGTGAATGCATAGGACTCAGAAGGGTTGGAGCCTTGGTCTATTGGCAGAAGTAGAAAGAAACTTGGCTGGTCGGTGATGGGCTGTCTGGGTACCCATGAGCTCAGTCCTGTGGGGGCCAATTTCCATCCCAACTGCTGATTTGTGTTTCCTTCTGGCAACAGGTTTTCCGGAGTGGTGAGGGCATGGGCATCCGCCTGGACAATGCCTCTGCATTCCAGGGGGCTGTCATATCGCCCCACTATGATTCTCTGCTCGTCAAAGTCATTGCCCATGGCAAAGACCACCCCACAGCTGCCACCAAGATGAGCAGAGCCCTGGCTGAGTTCCGTGTCCGAGGTGTAAAGGTGAGAGGCTGCGCCGTCCCGCTGCCTTTGCCCACAGTGGGCCCTTTTGTTTAAGTGTTACTGAGGGGCAGGTGAGGTGTCCGCCTTGCTCTTGCTTTACTTTTATTGAGGTGGCTCTCAGTCTCAGTGGCACAGAAATCTCTCCTGGCTAGACTCAGGCTGCTGGTGCCAGGGCCCTGCTGGGTCTCTGTCTAAGTATGGATCCCTGGGTGAGAGCTCTGCCCTGACAAATGAGCTCAGACCCTCTGCCAGCTCCCAGCTCTCCTGGCTTCCTGGCATCTAGAGTGGCAGGTGCTTCAGAGTAGCCAAGAAACATATGATGAGGGTCAGGGCTCTGGCCCTGTGGCCTCTGTAAGGTAACAAGAGCCTCGGTGCCTAATGCTTCCTTGTTGGGCTACTTTTGTAACTAGTTTCTGTAGCTTCAGACAAATTCACAGCCAAGAAATGCTGTTCTGTCCTTTGAAGCCAGCACCTGCCCATGTAGGCTGGGGCACACCTAGGTATAGATGGCGGCCCGCAGCCCTTGTTGAGGAGTTCTTCCCTCCTCTTCTAGAGGCTCCCATGGGTGCTCTGGTCTTGTGGGCAGTGCTGGGTGCTGCCCTCTTCCTGTTCTTTGTGACTTCTTACAGTCCTCTATTCTTGTTAAAGCTTGGAAGCTCATGGCCCTACTGTGCCAGTGCTGTCCCCACAGTGCCACATCATTTTCCTCTTTGTTCACAGGTTGTCAGTGGCCATAGTGGGCTCAAAGACTTTTTGGAAAATCTTATGGGAGGAAGGTTTTGAGCCTGTCCTGTGGGGTAGGGCAGAGAAGCCTCTCTCCCACAGCCAATCTTGGGAAAAATAGTGGATTCTTAGACGCTAGGGCCTTCCTTCTGGTATTTGGAGCTTACAGGCTCTGTTGGGGCTCATGCCTTGCCTTTGGGGCCAAGATATGCTGTAAAATCAGCTCCCCCATTCTAGATTCACTGCCTTATGTACTGAGACCTGGCTTTCCTCTGGCTGATGAGGGATGGGAGGGGTTACGGGGTATACAATGGGCTATCCCCTGGCTTGAAGTTGTGCCAATATGCTGATTAGTTTTCCACCCTTAGTGCCAGGTACCCTGAGCCATACACCTTTACACACCTGTCCTTTATCACAGTGAGTTCAAGATCCCAGCATCCTCCTCCAGTCATGAGAACAGGGTCAGTAGGGTTCATGACTAGAGACAGCAACAGGACTTGGGGCCTGTGCCTGTCCCCTTCCTCCACACATCCTACCCTGTGCCTGCCCTCTCTTATGTCTCCCAACTATTGCTTATTTCCCTCAAGCATTTCTCTAGGTCACACACTGGTTTATTATGGTGCCAGGAGGTTGGGAGTGTGTGAGCTCGGCTGCAGTTGTGGGCACAGCAGAGTGCTGCAAAAGCTGCTTAGCTGCCAGTATCTGCTTCTGCGCTTTCAGTAAGCAGCTGGGTACCTGTGCAGGACACACCTGGGGGCACAGGTGTGCTCAGCTCTGTATCAGGAGGCTGTGGGGCCCTACCAGGCAGCAGAGCAGGGCAGGGCAGGGCAGGGCAGGGCAGGGCAGGGCTGTGCATTCCCCTCATCAGCTGGCTGAAGTCAGCTTGCCCAGAAAGCCCAACAGAGCTACAGTCTTAGAACAGCCATCTTACTCAGACCCACGGAGGCATAGGGCCTTCTAGAGGCTCCTAGATTAATGCCTGCCTCTGGCAGGGCCAACAGACAAGACCCCAACTCTTGACTGCTACCCCAGGCTTACATAGACCAGCTGGGAGTCTTAGGCTATAAGACTAACCACCTCTGCTGGGCCTGGCAGCTTTAGCCTCGACACCTGTACTCATCTGTGTACTCCTAACGGCCTCCCTCCCAGGGACCAAGCAGGATGAAACCAAAGACGAACACTGAAGTGTCCCCAACAATTTTATTATAAATAGAAACAAGACTCCCTCTTGGTGGCTGCAGCCCCTGCCTTGGTGGCTCTGAGCACCTGTTGGTGGGACCTGTCCCTTTAGTCTGGAGGCCAAAACCAAGGAAAGGGTTTGCTGTCCCACCAAGTACATGGGGGCCTGAGGTACTGAGGATAAAAAGCAGAGTGGGACCCAGGGCCGTGCTGCCCACCCAGGCTGGGTGCTGCCACCTGGGCCCAACAGTGGCACTGCTCCTTCCTCAGGGCACAAGAGAGGCTGCCCTTTCTTGTCACACCACACTCTCCTCCAGCCGCTCTGCACTGCCTCCCACACCCCGACACCCAGCTCCCAGCAGCCCCCCATGTACAGAGTGGCTCCGCCGGGCCCAGGCTCCTCCCAGGCGCCTGGCATACCCGTAGCATCCACCAGTGTCTCCTAGGTCCAGGGAGCAGCTGCGCTGAGGACGGGGTGGAGGGCTCCGTGGAGGGTGGCTCTTGGGCATGGGGCTGGTGCCACCATTGGTCTGGGATTGGACATGGCTGAGTTTGAGTGGGAGGCGGCCATTCCCAGCTCCCCGGCCCCGAACCAGCAAGGCCACAGTGAAGACCAGTAAGGCAGCCACTAGGACGCCCCCCACTGCCACAGTCAGGGTCCCGCCCAGCACATGGGCCTGTAGAGCATGGCACAGGGGAGTGGCTGGTAATGTAGAGAAGTGGGCACAGCCCAGCAGTCTAGTGGCCGTGAGGTCGGAAGGCCCAGCAGCAGGTGACAGGGCCAGCAGGCAGAGGTCGTAGTCAGCACCAGGAACCAGGTGCTTCAGCAGGAAGTGGTGGCTGGAGGCTGGTACAATCCTGCAGGCAAGGGCAGGTGGTCAGAGCCCCAGGATGGGGTATAGCCCCCTTTCCCATCTTAAGGTTTGCCCTGGACAGCCCCCTTAGGCCTTTAAGGCCCTGTCAACACACACACACACACACACACACACACACACACACACACACACACACACAGACCTGTGCCCCCTCAGGAAAGCAGAAACAATGACAGGCATCCATATGCAGATGGGCGTGTGCACTGACACAGGCCTCAGATAACAGGAGTTGGGGTGGGAAATGGACCCAAGCAGAGGCACAAGTACCCGGGGTGGGGGTGGGGGTGTCAGGTGCTTTAGCACACACCCAAGTTGCTATCCCTGATGGTCAGGAAGGCTGGCACATACAGCCTTACCTGAGACCCCTTATAAAAGCAGCCACGTTCCTCCGCCCCAGCCATGCTCTGAGAGTTTAGATGTGGAGGAGCAGACACAGGCCTGGAGGGGGACAGGCGGAACTTGGGGATACAGAGGTGGCAGGAAGGGAGGTGCAGTGAACAAAGCAGGCTGAAGGGCGTGTGCAAGGCCCATCCTCACCGGTAGATGAGGGTCTCATCCTCGCTGCTGTTGTACTGGATTTGGAACATCCACACTGGGTCAGCTGGCCGCCCTGGGCCCCAGCTCACCAGGCCAGAGGTGGCAGTCACCTCTGTCACTTGCACGGCTGGTTCAGATTCTAAAGTTCCCTCGCCTTCGGCAGCAGTTCTAGCAGAAGCAGCAATGTCTGAAGGCCCAGGACGGCCCCCCTCAGCACTGGTGTTCCCACCATGGGGCAAGGCCAGTACCCGGAGCTCCACTCGGGCTGTGGCCTCACCAGCAGGGTTGGTGGCAATGCAGGTATAGGCTCCTGCATCTCCAGCGCCTGTCACCCCAATCTCTAGGGTCCCATTGGGGAAAGCCCAGGCTCGAGAAGAGTTGCCAACCAGTCTGTCATCAGGGCCGACCCAGTGCATGGTAGGTGCAGGGTCACCAAGGGCCCTGCACCGTAGAGTGGCCCTCTGGCCTTCTAGCACCCACAGGCGCTGTGTGTGGCGGGCAATCAGTGGAGGCTCACAGGAGAACTCTCCCTCAGGCACAGCCCAGAAGTAGCGGCCTGCCAGGGTTGGTGGAGAAGCGCAGGTTTCCAGGTCATCAGGCCGAGCCAGCCGCCGCAGCCACAGCAGCTCACAGTTGCAGTGCAGTGGGTTCCCGCTGAAACTCAGCACCAGGGGAGAAGGTGAGGCCTCAGCATCCCGACCTCGGGAGAAGAGTGGATCAGGTGCCAGGGTGGCCAGGCGGTTGGAGGTGAGGTCCAGGCGGGAGAGCTGGCTGAGCTGAGCAAAGACACCCGGGGGCAGCGCATCGATGAGGTTATGGTCCAGATTCAGGGTATGCAGGGCAGGCATGGAGCCTATGCCGGCCCAGGGAACCTGCCGGAGATTGTTATAGGACACATCCAGGTCCTCGAGACTGTCAAGGAAATCATCAAAGGCCCCAGGAGCGATTCTGCCCAGTTGATTGCCACTAAGAATGAGATGCTGGAGGTTGACAGGCCCCCGCAGGCTGCTGCTGCCCAGCTCCACCAGCCTGTTGCCATCCAGGTGCAAGGAGCGCAGGCTCTCCAGGTCCCCAAAGGAGCGAGCCCCAATGCGGGTGATGGCATTTCGAGACAATGTTAGGTCCACCAGCCCTGTCATGTTGCGGAAGTCAGGTGGTCCCAGGGCCTGGATGAAGTTGTCAGCCAGGCGCAGTTCAACTGTGCGCCTGTCCACGTTGGGTGGCACAAACAGCAGGCCTCGGTGGGCACAAAGGGTGCTGAGCGACTCCGACAGGTTCTGGCACACACAGGGTAGCGGGCAGGCAGCGGCTCCACTGGCCAGCAACAGCAGTAGGAGCGGCGGGGCCATGGTGAGTGCCCTGTGGGAAAGGGCCGCAGCCCCAGGCACAGGTGGGGCTAGGGCAAGTGCCCACTTGTGCCCAGGGCACAGTCCCAGAGTCTGAACTGGGAAAGGTTTGGGTAAGAGGCTCACAGAGGACCCCAAGGAGAAAAGACAGCTGGGGCTGCAGACTAAGGCCCCCCCAGAGTAAAGGTCACATTTCCCAAGCAGTTGAAGGGAGTCCAGGTACTGGGTACAAGGTGAGGCATGAGGCAGGAAGTGGAGGAGGGCCCAGAGCAGGGAGGGTCCGGGAACTTCCTTCTGGCATCCTCTGGAATGGCCAGCCCCCTCCCCCCACCCCCTCCGTGCCTTCCCCTTCGTGGCTGAGGATGGCGTTTCCCTCAAATCCCCGGCGTGGACTGTGGCTCCTCCCCGGGCGGGCCTCCCTCTGAGCCCTGTCGGGGCGGGGGAGGGGGGCTCACCTGGTGTCCGTCGCTCAGGGGGCGCGGGATGGCCTCCCCGCGGACCCAGCCGGCCCCTGCCGACTCCAGGCCGCTCTCTCGCGGGGGCGAGGCCCGGCCCGCCAGCCGCGCGCCCTCCGGCCCATGGCGCTCGGGCCCTCGGCCCCGGCTCTCCGCTCCCGGCACCTTTTCTCCGCGCCGTTCGCGGCGGCGGCGGCGACAGGCAGGCGGGTGCGCGCTGACGGACACGCGCGCCGCGAACACGCACGTGGAGGGTGGACCGGGAGGAGCACAGGGATCCACCCGGCCCCAGCCGGGCTCCGGAGGTCACGGGGACACGCGGCCACTGCAGCGCCCACGGGTGGCGCCCAGTCACGCCCGAGGCCCGGCCAAGCCTTCCGCGCTGCCCCACAGCGCTGCCGCAGCGCACTCACCCTGGCACGGGCGCGCGCGCCCTCGGCCACCCTGGCGCCCAAGCATCCTGCAACCGCTCAGGCGGGCGCCGCGGCTCTGCAGACAACCAGACAAAGCTCCAGCTCTAGGCCCCTTTACCATCTCCCAGAGACGGGCCTTTGTCACATGTCTCTGGGCACCCTCCCCAACACGCCCACATATGCCCACACACCCACACGTCCCCGCACCCACGGGCAGGGCCGGGTGCAAACCCGCACTGTTACTGGGACCCCCGCGTTCGCAAACACACACTGAAGGTCACAACCGTTCTGCATCACCGCATCACGTGAAGAATCCCCCACAGGCCCGGGCCCTGGGGGGTGGGGGGCTAGGGTGGCGCCCCCAACAGGGCTTCTGCGGGTGGGGCCTGAGGGCTTGGCCACGGGACTGGCGTCGTGCCCCGCCCCGCCGCGCCCCTCCCTCCTCGGCTCGGTCTCCCTCCCGCCCAGCCGGGCGCTCCCCAGCCAACCGGCCTCTGTCTCTGGCTCGATTGGTCTGTGCTGCGCGGTTTCCCAGCAGGCTGGCTGTGGCACGCTGTTTGAAGCTGTGCGTCAGTGGTCCTCTCCGTGTCATAGCTCCGCCTCCCCTCTTCTAGAGGGGCCTCCTCCTAGGGAGTGTGGTCCAAAAGGTCTAAAAAGTGAGGGGGACTCAGAACCAAGTTTGGTATCTTGTTTGTCACCCAGGAGTGATTTCATTAGTTGGGATGGGAAGTTACCACCTCCTACGAGGCATCTTGTCCCAGGCTACCTGGACCCTTTCTTTCTATTCCCCTCTCTCCATACCTGAGTCTAAGGAGAGCGTGGGTGGCAGGAACTGGGGGAGAACGAGATTGGATTTTAATCCTACCTGGTACAGCCGCACAGCCTTGAACAGGTTACCTAACTACAGAAACGGGTTTCTCATGCAGACCCAGAGCTGTTAATTGCCTGTACTATTTACACCTAAGGAACCTGCAGCTTGAGGGACTGAAGTCCTTGCAGCTGGAAGCCATTGCTTGGCGTGATGCTGGGACACCCCAGCTGTTGCAAAAATAATTTGGATCTTTAGTTCAATCATCTGTGATGTGAGGTGGTGCCAGATACTTCTTTTTCTTCCCCTAGAGTTTCCATTCACTCCAAATACACACATATTCTCGTATCTGCCATGTGTTCCCGACCCTGTTGTGGGAGCCAGGTGGTTCCTGGCCCTGTTCTACCACTGTGGAGCTTTCCAGTTGAGGCAACAATGGGGGGCCAGTAGTAGCAAAGGGGAGGAGTCTACGTGGTGGTTGGGGGCTTTGAGGATCCTTCTCAGTCTATGCACCCTGGGTTCTCTCGATGGTTTAACAGTTAAGTGCCATGCTTTGGTCCCTTTTGGGGGAAGGTGCATGGGCAAGATTCCAGGAGACAAGCAGATGCAAGGCTGCAAGGCCTCCCGGGGCTGGGCACAGACTTGTATTCGCTAATGACTCTGTCAGAAGCTGGTGGCAAAGGCACCAGAGGGTGACTGTGTTGAGGCAGCTTTGGGGGAAATGTGTGGACTGAGCAGAAGAGATTAAGAGTCCTGGATTTGTCATGGGACAGGGGTCCAGCATGCCCAGTCACACAGGAAAAGATGGGTAGGGAGGGTAGAGGTCAAGGTATCCATCTACCAGCTAGGCTGGGAGCACAGGATGCAGGGCTTGGGGGAGTGCAGATAGACTGGAGATGGTTCCACTTGGCTCAGAGGGCAAAGGCAGTCACAGGAGCAGCAGGTCCAGATCAGGGTGTCCTAAGGACAGTAGCATGTGAGAAGCGGAAGGGCAGAAGAGGAAGACGATGAGGTCAGGAAAGAATGTCTAGGTGGGAGCTGTTACCAAGAAGATGGGAGGATGCCTTTGGAATTAGAAGGAGGCGGTCTCGTGAAAATGGGTTTAAGAGGCGTGGCTGGCAGGGGTTGTTACAGGGTGACGTGCATGCTGCTACAGAAGCTAGGTTCTAGGCTATGAGAAGCGTTAAATCTTAGTGTGGACTCAATCAAGGGGGGATGGCATTGGCATATGTTCTGGGGTGAGCAAGGATGGAGGGTATACATCTAGCCCCTGGCAACTTCAGGGATTGCCAGAATGCTGGCAAGATGGGGGCAGTGCTCCAGAGGAGCCCCTGTTGGCTGCTCCCTCCCTAAGCTGCCTCGTGGCCTCTCTTCCTCTGTCTTGCAGACCAACATCCCCTTCCTGCAGAATGTGCTCAACAACCAGCAGTTCCTGGCGGGCACTGTGGACACCCAGTTCATCGATGAGAACCCTGAGCTGTTCCAGCTTCGGCCTGCACAGAACCGGGCCCAGAAGTTGCTACATTACCTCGGTCAGCCTGCACTGCCCTTCTCGTCCCTCCCAGCCTGTACCCAGCCCTTGTTAAGGCTCTGGACCCTCCTTTCTGCCCACATGCCCCGTATTAGGTTTCCACTGCCTAGACTCGAGGCCCAGGTGTCCTGGAGAAAGTCCCCTTCCCAGACCCCACCTACTCACACGGCTGCCCTTTACTCTTCCTCTGACCAGCCTGTCTTGACCTAGTGCTCACTTTCTCCTCAGGACATGTCATGGTGAATGGCCCTACCACTCCAATCCCTGTCAATGTCAGTCCCAGTCCTGTGGACCCTGCTGTTCCTGTGGTGCCCATAGGTACGCTGAGACCCATTTCTAACAACTCAGAGGCCTAGTGGAGGTTGCTACCTGTAGGGCAGGCAGTGATGTTCTTGTTTACCCTAGGCCCACCTCCTGCTGGTTTCAGAGACATCCTTCTGCGAGAGGGGCCAGAGGGCTTTGCCAGAGCTGTGCGAAAGCACCAGGGGCTGCTGCTGATGGACACGACCTTCCGGGATGCCCACCAGTCACTACTGGCCACTAGAGTGCGCACACATGATCTCAAAAAGATTGCGCCCTATGTTGCCCACAACTTCAACAAGCTCTTCAGCATGGAGAACTGGGGAGGAGCCACATTCGATGTTGCCATGCGCTTCTTGTATGAGTGCCCCTGGCGGCGGCTCCAGGAGCTCCGGGAGCTTATTCCCAACATCCCGTTCCAGATGCTGCTGAGGGGGGCCAATGCTGTGGGCTACACCAACTACCCTGACAATGTGGTCTTCAAGTAAGCCTGGGTCTGCTGGGACCACACAGCAGTGGGCCCCATAGACTCTTTGACTGTATCCTATGGGAACCAAATAGAATTTCAGAGGCAGAGCAGTTAGGGCTTCTGGATCTCTGTGGCAGCAAACACTGAGGGAGATGACTTGTCCCAGGAATCCCAGCACGGAGCTGGGGTTGGAACTGGGCCTGAGGGCTCTGCTCAGTGTTCTCCTCCTCAGCTACTCTAAGATTGCTAAGAATCTTACCAATCCTCCAGGCTCAGTGAGTCTGGATGGCTCTGCCAGTGTCAGTCACTTGGCCCAGGCTGTGCTGGAAGAGGCCTTGTTCACAGTTGGAAATACCCACTCCCCTCACAGGCCAGACTTCACTACCTAGGGGGAAGGACCTAGAGAAGGAAGTACAGGGAGTCAGGAAGAATTCACTTATTTTTCTCACCTACCAGGTTCTGTGAGGTGGCCAAAGAGAACGGTATGGATGTCTTCCGAATCTTTGACTCCCTCAACTACTTGCCAAACATGCTGCTGGGCATGGAAGCGGCAGGCAGTGCTGGGGGTGTGGTGGAGGCTGCCATCTCATACACGGGCGACGTGGCTGACCCTAGTCGCACTAAATATTCACTGGAGTACTACATGGGCTTAGCTGAAGAGCTGGTGCGAGCTGGCACTCACATCCTCTGCATTAAGGTGCCAAGGCCTTTTGCCCATCTATTCCTCTCACCTTCCCACGGTACCCACTATGACCTGCGATACAAGAACACATCAGGTCCCTCTTTACCATCATTCCTTCTCCTCTTCACTTCTTTAGGACATGGCAGGCCTGCTGAAGCCTGCAGCCTGCACCATGCTGGTCAGCTCCCTCCGGGACCGATTCCCCGACCTCCCACTGCACATCCATACCCATGATACATCAGGGGCAGGTGTGGCAGCCATGTTGGCCTGTGCACAAGCTGGGGCTGATGTTGTGGACGTGGCTGTAGACTCCATGTCTGGGATGACCTCACAGCCAAGCATGGGGGCCCTGGTGGCCTGTACCAAAGGGACTCCTCTGGACACAGGTAGGATAGAGGAACAACTCATGGCCATGCTCCTTTCAAAGTCCTGACTGATCCCAGCAGAGCCTGGGATTCAGATGTCTCACTCTGGCCTGGCTGCCTCCTCCTCCCACCCACATTTGAGATGGGATCTGAGCTAATGCTGAGTTCTGGAAAGTACCCCTGGGAGTCCTGGCACGTTGCCAAACTCTCCTGACTCTAGCTTCCCCTCAGAGGTACCCCTGGAGCGTGTGTTTGACTACAGTGAGTACTGGGAAGGGGCTCGGGGACTGTACGCGGCCTTCGATTGCACGGCTACCATGAAGTCTGGCAACTCAGATGTGTATGAGAATGAGATCCCGGGGGGCCAGTACACCAACCTGCACTTCCAAGCCCACAGCATGGGACTTGGCTCCAAGTTCAAGGAGGTCAAGAAGGCCTATGTGGAGGCTAACCAGATGCTGGGCGACCTCATCAAGGTGAGCAAGGCTCCTTGTCTAGTGGCCCTGCATGCTACGCTCCCGCCTCTGGGCCTAGCATCCTCATTACCAGAGATATTTTCTCTCCAGGTGACACCATCCTCCAAGATTGTGGGGGACCTGGCCCAGTTTATGGTACAGAATGGGTTGAGCCGGGCAGAGGCAGAGGCTCAGGCAGAAGAGCTGTCCTTCCCCCGCTCTGTGGTGGAGTTCCTGCAGGGCTACATTGGCATTCCCCATGGGGGTTTCCCTGAGCCCTTTCGCTCTAAGGTAAGGAAGGTACATCCTGATGAGACAGGCTGAGTACAAGAACCTGGCCTGACCTTCTGCTTGCTCCTCAGGTGCTAAAGGACCTCCCAAGAATAGAGGGGCGGCCTGGAGCCTCCCTCCCTCCCCTGAACCTGAAGGAGCTGGAGAAGGACCTGATTGATAGGCATGGGGAGGAGGTGACCCCAGAGGATGTTCTCTCTGCAGCCATGTACCCTGATGTCTTTGCTCAATTCAAGGACTTCACAGCTACCTTTGGCCCCCTGGATAGCCTTAATACTCGTCTGTTTCTTCAAGGACCCAAAATTGCAGAGGAGTTTGAGGTCAGTGGTCCTTGTGTTTGTCTACATTCAGCCAAGGCCTACAGTAGCCATGCCACACAGCTCCCAAATGCTAGTCACAGCCTTGTGAGCTATATAGCAGAAATGGCCATGTGACCAGATGCTGGACTTTCTTCACACGTGAGAAGTGGGATCCAGGGCCTTTGGTCATGACTTCCTCCCCAGCCGTCTCCTGTCTTCTCTGCAGGTTGAGCTGGAACGGGGCAAGACCCTGCACATCAAAGCCCTGGCTGTAAGTGACCTGAACCGTGCTGGCCAGAGGCAGGTGTTCTTTGAACTCAATGGGCAGCTTCGATCCATTCTGGTTAAAGACACGCAGGCCATGAAGGTACAGTGCCCCCAGAGGCAGTCAGGTGGTAGGGATGGGCCTGACCTGCTGTCTTATGTCATCTCTGTCCTATCTGCAGGAGATGCACTTCCATCCCAAGGCTCTGAAGGATGTAAAGGGCCAAATTGGGGCCCCGATGCCTGGTAAGGTCATCGACATCAAGGTGGCTGCAGGAGACAAGGTGGTTAAGGGCCAGCCCCTCTGTGTGCTCAGCGCCATGAAGATGGAGACTGTGGTGACTTCGCCCATGGAGGGCACTATCCGAAAGGTTCATGTGACCAAGGACATGACTCTGGAAGGCGATGACCTCATCCTAGAGATTGAGTGATCTTACTCTGGACTGGCAGCCTGGCCAACCCTACCCTAAGCCTCTCAACAGAAGCTGTGCAGCCAGGGCAGGCCCAGGCCAGCCAGTTCCTGAGAGTAGGAAGGTCAGGCCTTTGAGGTCCTGTCCCATGGGACAGCACACACACACTACCTAAAAGTGGCCGCCCATTCCCTCCAGCTATTTGTCCTTTTCTTACTGGCAGGCAGTTGCTCACATATTCATCTCTTGCCAAATAAGGGTCTGTCTGCTCCTCATGGGAGACTAAGGTGTACAGTAGGTGGCCTTGTGCTTGGGGAAGTGGTTTAGGGGTTCTACCTCTGGGGGTAGAGGGAAGACCTAATTCACAGGTCCTGGGAAATTTGCTCAATAAAGTGGCCTTCCCTTGCCCTCCACACTAGGTCATGTACAGTCTAGTCCACCCTAGTGGCAGTGTGGGTTTATTTCTCTCAAACTCCCATGGGATCTAGGTCAGATCTGCTTTTTTTTTTCTTTAAACTTCCTAGACCTCAGTAAAATAGACCCGCAAGCCTGTCTGCCTAGTGTTCTCAGGATACTTGTTACAGCAGGCCACTGCCTACCAGCCCCTCACCTCCCAACCACCAGCTTCTACACAGGAAACGAGCTCCTAGGGAGGCAGGTGTATGACTGTGATACTTCCTGTTGTAACTTCATGAGTGTGGCTATGTCATAACCAGCTTTGGGGGAGTGTCACTAGATGTCCACATGTCCATTTTCTCAGTCACCAGCTTCAGAGAGTGGGTCTCAGCACCCCCTTAACTGTAGGGGACTTAAAAGGATATTCACACATTTTTAAAAAGGCAAAGGGAAATAAACCATTGTAGAGTGTGGTGGGCAGGTAGGTGCTCGATAGAGTTCTTGCCACTTTCAGGGCTGTGACCTTTGTCCTGGGTTCCTCCAGGGCCTGGGCAAGGCAGAGGGGTAGCAGTCCACATGGACCCAGAGCCTTTACTCCTGAGTGAGAAGCCTCCTCTTGGGTCCTGGACCCACAACCTTGTGTAGAATGAGGCTCCTCCAGCTCACAGGACACAGGCTGGAAGCCTCATTGCTGGGGCCAAAGCTGTGGATATTCCTTGACCTGAGTAACAGGTGCAGGTCCCACAATGAGATGAGTTTCCACTTGGCCCCTGTTAACTCAACCGCCACAGTTCAGGAAAGCCACAGCCTTAGCAACCAAGTGAGGGCTCTTTCCTGTCCTTTACTGTTGGGACCTGCTTGCCAGGCTTACCTGCCCAGGGAGCTGGGACAGTACACATAGTCCTAAGTGTAGCCTTAGGTCCTTACCAAGATCCAAGTACACAGAGACAGAGCCCCAAATTTCCAAGACCATGTTAGCCAAGTTAAATCTCTTTAATATCCCAATACAAAGTCTTGATGCAAAAAGACAATGAGAAAACCCTGGGAAGTTGAGAGGAGGGGTTTTATAAATAAACCCACCCGAGCAGCTTTTCAAGGGAGAAGGGGGGACACAAAGGAGTTAGAAAAGCATCAGTCCAAAGAGGGAGTGCACAGCTCCTAGGATTTGTGCTTGCCCCCTCACTTCCAGTTGCTGCTCATCCCCCCTTCGAGAGGGGCTGCACCTTTTGGATATCTGCTCCTTTCTCTTGGTCCCTGGGATTCAACTAGCTCTGGCTTCAATCCCCTACAAAAATTCCTGAGATCTCGGGGACCCCAGCCAGCCCCTCCCTTGCAGTATTCCTTGGTAAGGAGGGGCTGGAGAGCCCATCAGAGTTCACCGGAGTGCACACAAGAGTGACGGTCAAGAGCACAGTAGGGTCTCTGAGGCTCCTGTTCGTTCCAAGAGCATACAAAGAGGAAGGCTGCCATAGAGCTTGGGGTCTGTCAGGGGTTGAAGCAGAAGCAGGAAGAGTCCCACACCAAGGGCATAGCCTGCCAGCAGCGGCCACTTCTGTGGATGCTCCAGGGCTGCACACACAGCAGGGAAGCCCATGTAGTTGCAGAAAGAGTGGCAGAGAACCGGCCCTATCAGGTGTCCTGGAGAGAGGAGATGGTGCAACATGTGAAGCGGCTCTACCACCAATGGCCCTTCTAGAGTTAGTGACCCTTGTCTCCTGAACAGGAGCTCAGTGACCCCTACCCCACACACTGATCTGCCCCCATGTTATAACCTCTGCTTCCACCTCTCAAAGATCTTAAAAATCTGAGGACCCCGGCTTAGCCTGTTTCTAGGACTGTGATAGAAGAAACAGTTGCATCCACAGTATCCCCCTTCTCCCACCCACATCTGTGGGCCCCTGGAGACCCATGAAAGGCCGAGGACCAACCTGTGCGGATGAAGAGGAAAGCCGTATAAGCACCGAAGACAGCGGTATAGGAGAACTGGAACGCTGGAGATGGAGGCTGCGAGTGACCACACCTGCATGCCCACCCTACCCCAGTACTGCACATCCCACAGCCAGAGACCACCCGCTCCCCTTGGCAGTGGCTGCCTGCCCAGTATCTGTGGCTGTTCTCTGTACCCCACCTTCCATAATCAGTGGGCCCCATCCAATATAGCTCTTTGCCTCCAACCCTTTCTGTATAGTGTCTATGAGGGACATGATAACACCCCAACCCCTTACTGCCCCTGGGCAGCTCTCCAGGCCTCACCTGCAGACAAGAAGATACTTCCCACACTGCTTTGGCGGAAACGCAGCTGCTCAATAATGTGGTGAAAATGGGCTGGGAGGAAGGTGAAAACCACATCATATCCCTCTGGCTTTCTACCTAGCTCCCCCTTCACCCAAAGCCCCATTTTTAGCCCTTATGCCAGGAACATTGTTGCTGGACAGGTTAGACTCACCAACTCCAAAAAAGAGTGGGCAGGTGAACACAGCAGGGCCCAGACCTGTGCATGGGGCTAGCATGGGCAGCATACAAGCCCGGAACACCAGCTCCTCTGTCAAGGGTGCAATAACTTGGTTTCGTAGCCAGCGCATGTCTGTGAGGCAGCGGGCCCAAGAACGAGGGGCTAGAGTAAATATTCAGGATAAGCAATGAGTGCCTAGTTACTAGAGACATCTGGGGCACTCTCCCACAGATTTACTCTGGCCAAATTCAGTTTAGGAAATCCTGAGACTCAGAATGGGGAAGGGAACAAGCCTTATCAAACCAAATTATAATGTCTTGAGATAACTGACAGCAGTAAGGGAAGGCAGCAGTAGATGAGAAAGTTATAGTAAATTCCAGAAGCACCCAAATTTAACCAAGACCAATCTTTGGGGAAGCCAAATGATGGGAAAGCAGGGGAAGATGCTTTCTGGCCCATATCAAGTACTGCTTTGGAGCCGGAAAGGCCTCCTTGAGCATCATAACCTTACAGGGTACCCAGCAATAAAATCCATTTGACTGATAAGGAAACACACCCTGAGAGGTGACATCTCACCTCTTCAGTCCAGATCACATCATCTCACTGACTCCTTTCCCCAATGTTCTGGACTGCCTGTGCCTACCTTTTCCTCAGTCTTGAAGACTCACCCAGGACAACCTTCAGCCCATCTGTCAGGTCACACGGGCAATCCATAGAGAGCTGCATCAGTGGACCCAGGAAAAGGATCTGGGTTGGGATTAGGGGATGGGGAACAGATAAAATGAAAACCTTTTTACCACAATGCCATTACACTAGTGACAACAGAGTTGAAAAAATAAAGCAGAACTCACCATAGTTAGCAGCAGGGGCAGCAGAGCTGCCGGGAAAATCCCCTCCAGCCTGAAGCCCATCAGGGTAAGCAGTGATGTGCCTGGCTGAGCCACAGGAAAAGGGGCATCAGTGATGTTCCCTCCCACAAAAATCTGGATTCTTTCCCTAGTTGCCCTGTGCCCCGCCTCCTTCGCACCTGGATGCCAGTGAGTTCCCTCCAGAGCAGCACGCAAAGAGGGGACAAGCTGGAGACTACCAGGACACTGGTGAAACGCCGCTTGATAACAGCGGGGTGGTCCCTAGGAAAAGGGACAATAAGTTCCACGGGGTCTGCAGCAACCACGGGCCAAGGCGGCCCCACCCCCGTCCGGTCGAAGCTCCGCCCTCAGCCCCGCCCCACGAGGGCGCCGATTCCGGCCGCGCGCGCATCCCCCGCACCTGGGCAGCTCGCTCTTCCACACGTAGAGGCTGCCCACGTAGGAGCAGGCGAGGCTGAAGCAGGAGAACACAGACACCCAGCAGCACAGCCCTGGGCCCGGACCGCTCAGCGCCGCTGACTCGGGCTGCCGCTCCGGCCTCGATACCGACAGTAAACGCAGTCCGTCCCCGCCCAGCGCCGCCATCACGCCCGGACCCGTGGCGCGCAGCAGTGACGTTATGGCGCGGGTGACGTCAGGAGGCGGCGCAAGATGCCCATCCCCGGACGCTCCTCCCCTTACACTGTATTTGACACTGTGCGCTTGGAGCAGCTTTATTGACGTATAGAAGGCATGATACACGTGTTCCGGGCTTCCTTGGCTTGCTGGGAGCCTCAGTAGCGAGCGCTTAGGACCTGTGTCCGGGACTCAGCCACTCGGACAGATTGGCGATCTCCTGTAGCCACAAGTCCTGCGGGAGCAGAGGAGGCGGTGGTGAGGACCCGGCGCCGGTAGCTTAGGCCCGCACCCGCCGTGAAACGCTGCGGTACCTCCAGGCCGCCGGGAGGGCTCGCTGCGTCTGCCGACTGGGCCCTCCCATGGGCCGCTTGTGTCTGCGATCCTCTAGCAGTGAGGGAGGCCTCGGTGGACTGGCGGTCGCGCGTGACGGATTCTGGCGGGCTCAGGTCCCTTGCTGGACCCAGAGCTCGCGATTCTTCCCTGCCCTGGTTGGGGCTGCACCTCTTAAGCCTTTTGTTTTCTGCTTGCCCGATGGATTCTAGGAGAAAATAAGCCCATTTCATTTTTTTGGTGTGTGGTGGGAAGAGGGTTCGAGACAGGGTTTCTCTGTGTAGCCTGGCTGTCCTGGAACTCACTTTGTAGACCAGGCTGGCCTCGAACTCAGAAATTCACCTGCCTCTGCTTCCCAAGTGTTGGGATTACAGGCGTGCGCCACTATCGCCTGGCAATCCCATTTCATCTTGCTCCCGAAGATTTGTGCCAGTGCTACAGAGACTGTTGGGGCAGGGGCATAGTTCTAAATTAACTCTCCTGCTCCACCTTTCCAGATGAAAACATTTCAGTGCCTGACCTAATGTAGCGCCCCACCCCCACCCCCATAATAAGGGGCATTTAACTTTCCACACAGACTAGGTGATAATACGTATTATAGGTGATATGTATTCCAGGCTCCTCTGAAACCAAGCTTTGCTTCGGGCAATAAGCAATTCAGTCTCTCTCTGGTATTGTAGGTAGTTGCTACAGAGGCAGCCTTTTGTTGTTGATGTTTAGACAGACTCTCATGAAACCCAGGCTAGCCTTAAACTGATCATCTTGCTTCTACCACCCAAGTGCTGGCATTAGGTATTTTTTTGAACATGCTTTAGCTCAGCGGTTCTTAACCTGTGGTTCGCATAGATGCTTACATTATGGTTCATAACATTGGCAAAATTACAGTTAAGAAGTAGCAATAAAGATACTTTTTTGGTTGGGGACCACCACAACTTGAGGCACCGTATTAAAGGGTTGCAGCATCAAGAAGGTTGGGAATCATCATTAGCTTATCTGTAATAGATCCACTTGCGGAAGAACAAACGGAGGAGGATCAAACTCAGTATTGACAAGCAAGCAAGCACTCTGTTGCTGAGCTACATCATTAGCCCCATCAGGTGCAAAGTTACAGTCTTGCCTTGGCAGATTCCTCCTGAGCAGGTCCCTGGGGATATCAGTCAGTGAATGCACTTTTCTCTGGAAAAGCTAATGTGCACATAGTACAATGTACAAATTTCTGGTCCTATCGAGTAGCTTTAAAGTAGGAATGCTTGCTGCTGCTACTCCAAGCCCCTCAGTCCCCATGGAAGGCAAACAAATCCCAGGTGGCAGCAGCATGGCTAAAGTGGAATGGGATAGTTAGACCGCTCCACACCATGAATTTTATTTCTCTGGTTTCAGTCCAGGACTTATCCCAAAAGATAGAGACTTACCTGGAAGGAACTCCAGACCAATATTCTTGTGCTGGTCCTCGGTGTTCTGGGCTGAAATATTTTTCTCTGGAGTCAGGTGCTTTAACAATTAGAAAGTCCAAGTGAATTTTCCAAAGACTGAATGAGCCTTAGTCATGTGGTTTGGTTTATAGGGATGTTCTTCACCTGGAATTCCCTCCTCCTCCTAACTCATCCCTTCTGTGGACCCTTGTGCAGCTCACACTGTAGCCATGCCCAGCATAGCCCTCTGTTTGTCCCTGAACTTCAGGCTCTGAAGTATGGCATGATTCATTACTTTTATGTGTTTATGTCCATCTTTCTACTCAAGATTTATTATATATATTTGTGAGTAACCATGTGAATTACATGTCTACAGGAGAGGTGGTCAGATCCCCTGTAATTGGAGTTACACTTTTACAAGCTGCCTGATGTGAAAACTGGGAACCAAACCAAACCAATACTGGCATGTTCCCTCTTACAGCCATTTCTCCAGTCCTTTTTTATTTTGTTCTGGCTGTCTGGAGCTCAATATGTAGTGTAGACTAAGCTGGCTTGACCTCACAGAGATCTGCCTTCCTGTCTTTGCCTCATGAGTGCTAGGATTAAAAGCATACACCACAGTCCCTGGCCATATCTTATTTTAAAATAAAATTCTTTGAGACAGGGTCTTATATATCCCAGAGCTGACCTTATATATCCGTTATATATCCCAGTCTTACCATCTGTCCCTTTATATACATGTACACAGTTAAAAATATATCTTTAAAAAAGATGAAAAAACGAGTTTTTGCTTTGCTCAAAAAGTGCAGGAAAGCTGCAGGTATACACCCAACACTTCATAAAACAGCCTCGTAACACACATGTAATCCCAGCACTCAGGAGAGGGAGGCAGAGTGAGCAGGAGTTCAGGAGCATCCTCAGGTACATGGGAAGACAAAGGCCATTCACAGATACACAGTGAGACCCTGTCTCAAGCAATAACCCTCTCCTCCACCACATATACCTGTACTTCAAAGAACACCAAGGGAGCTGGGAAGTGGTGTCATACACCTTTAATCCCAGAACTTGGGAGACAGAGGCAGGAGAATTTCTGAGTTCAAGGCCAGCCTGGTCTACAGGGTGAGTTCCAGGACAGCCAGGGCTATACAGAGAAACCTTGTCTGGAGGAGGGGGAAGGACAACAAGGAAAAAGAAGTAACCAATAGAAGGTAGGCAGGGCTTTGGGGAGGGAAGCTGGGTTATGTGCAGTTCAGCAGGCACAGTGCTTGTTTTCAGTGTGCTGGAGATCTCTGGAGTTTGGTGGGAGGAACACACAGCACGGTGGCTATCCTTAAAAGCATCCAGTTGACACTTCAAATGGAAGTCTTATGCAGGAATTACACCACAGTACAATGCATTCTACGATACATTGCTTTTCTTTTCTTTCTTCCCCTTTAAGACAGTTTCACTATAGCTCTGGCTGTCCTGGAACTCACTATGTAGGCCAGGTTGGCCTCTGACTCCCAAGTGCTAGGATTAAATGTGAGAGCAACCTGGCATCCTTATTACAAATGTTTATGTTATAAAAGCTCTGCAGTTATAGTTATCGTCATTTGGGAGGGGGGTGTCCCACAATCTATCCCAAGATACCCAAGTCTTCAGGTGCATGCCACCTTTAAGTGTGCACCACCAGACCTGAGCTACACTGCTTATTAATACAAGTTCCAACTTCTAAGTAATTACATTCTGAGGAACACACAGGGGCAAAGATGGCCCTCCAAAACCAGTGCAGTTTCAGTTCACTCTGGCCTGGAAAATCTTGTGTAACAGACATGTCTTTTTCTTTCTAGAAACTGGTCTTACAGAGAGGTGACCCACTTGAGATGGCTAGCACTGTGAGCCTTGCACACCTGTCAGTATCTGGGCCCCCAGAGAGACAGCCCAGTCCTCAGGATACAACTTCTTGATTTAACACAGTGGAGGATTCAATTCTCATCTGCATCCAAGGAAAACAAACCTTTCCTTATAGAACTGCCCATTTTTCCTTAAACTATGAATGGGTTAATTCTTTCCGGTGAGTTGGCTAGTTACCATGGAAACAAAGTAAAAGGGGGGGGGGAAATGGCCTATCCCCTTGATCCTGTAGTTTGTAGCTGAAGCCACTGGGTGGCACTATTGTGCCTCCAATGAGTTAACACAAAGTGGCAGCTAACAGAGGGAAGGAATAATGACAATCGATCTATGCACACTCATTCCCTGGGCCTGCCACTCAGCTCTACAAAGGCACAATGTGACCAGGCTTTGAAGCCCTGCCAGTTACTAGCCATAACCTGCAAGGTTTAAGTTTCACAGTTACCTTATTTATAAGATGGGAGATAATGACCTAATTCAGAACATCTTTGTTGAGACTAATATGGAAATACAGATATATATTCCTTTCTTTCAGCATCCTCGAGTTACGAGGGCTGTGGATGGCCCTGAGGCTGTGAGCCAGCGCTACAGACAAATGGTAAAGAGCCCAGATCAATTCTTTCAGACTTCACTGGGATGTCAGAGAGGCCCAAGAAAAGATCTTCATAAACAGAAACACCGCAGAGACACTGAGAGGAGCTTCCTGGGTTCTAATAATGGCTCATGTTGTGCCCTCAAGGTGTTCCTGGTTGCAGGGAACTGGACTGTACCCCTTCCAGTCACATCCTAACACTGTGAATGTGAGATTATTTGGAAAAAGGGGTCTTTGCAGATATAATTAAGGATTCAGAGATGGAACCATACTGCATGCAGGACGAAGGGTGGGCCCTCTTAAATCATAAACAGTTGGATAGGGAAAGACTAGGTGAAGATGGGGTAGAAACTGGAGTTATGTAAGCCACAAACTAGGAATCCAGAGAGACAGGATGGATTCTCTCCCAGTGCATCTAAAGGAAACACGGGCCTGCTCGCGCCTTGATTTTGAACTTCTGGCCTCCAGAACTATGACAGAATAAATGATGTTTTTAAGTCACTAAGTTCCTGGTAATGTCTTACAGCATCTCTAGGAAACAAATACACTATTTCTAAGCTTTACTTGCCTGAGGTGTGGACATCAGCTCTCCAAAAGGACGAAAATCAGTGAGGTTTACAGTGAGGCCTGCACACAGGCAGGACAACCGTTGGCAGGGACAGTTGGCAGGCTCTGCGTTGTGTCTGTCCTGCCTGAGCTCCAGGACCCCTCCGACAGGTAGAAAGCGGTTTAAAGGGGAGAACAAATGCATGTGCTGACCTGAAGGTCCTGGTCTTTCTGAAAGCACTAGGAATTGAGTGGTAAGATACAGTTTGAGGGGCTGGAGGGACAGCACAACAGTTAAGGGCACTTGCAGCTCTAGGAGAGGGCAGGATTTGGTTTCCAGGATCTCACAACTTGTAACTCCAGCTCCAAGAGATGATGTGTGAGTCAACAGTTGACTCCTTTATGGTTGAACGGGGAAGCACCATGTAGGTCATCACGCTGCTTACCAACAGACCTCTTCTTATGAGACTGGAGTACCAACAAACACACAATAAAGAGATGACGAAAATGGATGCACTAGTCTCTGTGTGACACAGTGGGGTAGCTAGGCCAAACAGACATATATGTAACCCCCCCCCCCAAGCCTGTGTTGCCTGGGTTAATCATCTTCCTCCCTGGGCTGCAGGAGCTGGGCTCCAGGCACGAGCCACCATGCCCATTGGTCTTCCTGTTTCCCAAGCCTGTGGTCTTCACTGGAATTTACATACCACGATTGAGTGTATGTATTTATTTGTGGGTTCTGGGTTCTGTATAAGCACTTTTGCTAAGTGTGCTCACTTACTGAATTTTAAGAGTTCTATAATGAACTACGACAAGTGGCCTGTACTTACTTTTAAACTAGAAATCCAGTTTCTTCCATAGATACAGGGTTATCCTGTGTCATACAAGTATATCAAATAAACATTTTAAACATAAATTTGTGTGTTTTTATAAATAAGTTTACATTGAGAAATATCTAATGTCTGAGAACATAGTCTATTCTGATACAAAGATATCTAAAGGTTGGAATATGCACTGTTCTGATATAGAAATATCTAATGGCTGGAATATGCTCTATCCTGCTGAATGTATCATGTGTATATGAAAGGAACTGTATTTTTATATGGTTGGACAAAATGTATTTATGAACATCAATTAGGTCAAATTGATTGATAGCAGTTAAAAACTTATAAAGACTTACTGATTTCCTGTCTAGTCATCCTGCCAGTTATTGAGAAAAGCATGTTGAAATCTCCAGACATAGTTTGGATTTAACTCCTTGCATTTAAGAGTTTCATTTTGTTTCCTGTATTTTAAAGCCTTCTTGAAAGGTCTGTGCATGTTTGGGACTATGGACTGTCCCTGGGTTATAATGGCTTAGCATGGATTCTTGGTGCCACAATGGTGGGGAAGCACATTCAAATGATCTTCATGGATCCCCCCATCCTTGTTTGTTTTATTTTTCGAGATGAGGTTTCTCTGTGTAGCCATAGCTGTCCTGAAACTCACTTTGTAGACCAGGCTGGCTTCACACTCAGAGGTCTGCTTGGATCAAAGGCTACACTGCGTCTACACTGTGTGGCTTCCTCCTAGGCCTCACTTTGAGAATAACATTCAGTGTAGCCCATGAACTGTTGCACAAAATTGGCTTTGTGTTTAGATAGTTTTTCCAAGGGAGAAGCTGTTGTGTCTGAATACATAGCTCGGCTGGGCTATGATATTCAGTTTCCTAGGTGTATTAAGTGGGATTTTAGTTATTATTTTAACTTATGATGGGTCATTGCAATGCAATCTACTTGTTGATGTTGCAGATGTTGAGGAGCATCTATAGTGTCTCATGACCAACTGATTTCATTAGTATGAAATGACCCTGTCTATTTTTATTATTATTTATTAATGTGTGTGAGCACATGCATGCTGGAGGATGGAGCACTAACCTTGGGGTCAGCTCTCTCCTCCCACACACAGGGTCTCTTCTGCTCTTTGCTGTGCTGTGTACTGCTCTAGGCGAGCTGATACACAAGCTTCCACCCCATTCTTCTGCCTTTACCTCCCATCTTGCCATAGAAGTGCTGAGATTAAAGATATACACTACTACATATGGCTTTTTACATGGGCTCTGGGAATCAAACTCTGGTCTCCAGACATTCTTAACAAGAGCCCTCTCGCTGGCCCTGAAATGGCCCCATTTATTCTACATAGTATTTTTAACTCTAAAATCTACTTGTATGATGCTGAAATCATCAGTCTAGCTGTAGTTTGTATTAATATGGTTTGTATTTTCCTGTGTGCGCATGCCCGGGCATGTGCACGAGTGTATATGTGTGTGTGCGTGTGCGTGTGTGTGTGTGATGCTATCACACTCCACCTCAATTTTGAGACAGGATCTCTCATTGAACCTGAAGTTTGCCATTTCAGTTAGAATACCTGACCAGGAAGTCCCTGGGGGATCTACTGTGTCCACCTCAGCAGTGACGTTACAGACACACAACTGTACCCATTTTTATATGAGTGATGGGAATCAGAATTCAGACCCTGCTGGATAGTGCTGGGGGTAGCCTATGCCTTTGTTTGCAACACTTAGGAGGCAGAGATAGAGGCAGGTGGATCTCTTGAGTTGGAGACCAGCCTGGTCTACACAGCAAGTTCCAGGACAGCCAGGGCTGCACAGAGAAACTGTCCTGAAAATGAACAAACACCCCTACAAACACACCAGAATTCAGATCCTAATGCCTGCACAATAAGTACTTTATCCACAGAGCCACTTCTCTGGCTTGTCTTCTCTTTCTCCCCCTCCACCCCCAGCACTGAAATTAATTCTATTCCAGAACCCAAGGCTAGAGGTGGTCTCAGTTAACATAGGATTCTTCCAGGCTGTATAGTAACTTCTTGATTCTTTATCCAAGTTCATTATTACTATTTATTTTATAATAATGCATGTTGTTCATCATCATATACATGCAGTGCTTATGGAGGCCCGAAGAGGGCATCAGACCCTTGGGACCAGTGTGACAGACATTGTGAGCCACCATGTGGATGCTGGGAATCCAACCTGGATTCTTTGCAAGAGCAGCCATTGCCCTCAACCACTGAGGACTCTCCTCAGCCCCTCTTTATCTAATCTTTCTCTATGACCGGCCTCGCACAGCCTAGACAAGCACTCTACTACTGAGCTACAGCCACAGCCTCCCCCTTCCTGCCACTATATAGTTCAGCAAGGTCTTGAACTTGAGTTTCTCCTCCCTCAGCTTCCCGTGTAACTTGGAGTGTAGGTAGGCACCAACCACTATGCCCAGCTTGTCTTTCTTTTATTTGGTAACTGGATTGTTTAGATCAAATACCTTTAATAGAATAATTCGTATGGCATAGTTTAAATATATCATCTTTAGAGAGCTGGAAAGATAGCTCAGTGGTTAAAAGCTATTGTTGCTTCTGTAGAGGATCCAGATTTGATTCCTAGAATCCACATGGAGGGTCACAACCATCCCTAACTCCAGTTTCAGGGGATCTGAAGCTGTCTTCTAGTCTCTGGGGGTACAGGATGTATGTAGTGTACACACATACATTCAGGCCAATACAGAGGATAAAAATAAATCTTAAAAGTAATAAATGTAAAAAAAATAAAAATAAATTAAAAAAACAAAAAGAATAATAAATGTATTATCATTATAATTCATGTCATCTGCCTTTCACTGTTGCTGGTATAGAACACACTTGACTCGCAGAGCTAAGAACCGCACCTCTCCCTACTCTCTTGCTTCCTTTCTCATTAGGTGCCAGCATCATGCTGTCCAGATTCTCTAACCACCAGAGTTCTGAGCCGAATAAGGAACCCGCTCTCACATATTTTGTCAAAGTGATGGACAGAAGTAGTTCCCCTGGGGCTCCAGCTCCATTGTTTACATCGGGCACACCTCTAAGCCTTGCCTGGATTCCCTCTCCTTGTTTGATGACCTGTATGCTTTCTCTAGACAGTATGGTGGGGTAATCATCATTTTATTTAATGGAAAAACGTTTTTGAACCAATAGAATATGATGGTACACACCTTCAATCCCAGCACTCAAGAGGCAGAGGCAGACAGAATCAGAAACCATCCTGGTCTATATAGAGAACTCCAGGCCAGCCAAGACTGTAGAATAAGACCCTGTTCTTAAGAAAATAAGTTGTGAGCCGGGCGTGGTGGTGCACACCTGTAATCCCAGCACTTAGGAGGCAGAGGCAGGTGGATTTCTGAGTTCGAGGCCAGCCTGGACTACAGAGTGAGTTCCAGGACAGCCAGGGCTATACAGAGAAACCCTGTCTCAAAAAAAAAAAAAAAAAAAAAAGAAAAAGAAAAAAAAGAAAAAGAAAAAGAAAAGAAAAGAAGTTGTTTTCCCCATTTCTCAGAAGTGATTATTCCTTTTATTGCCTAATGTTAAATCCCACTGTGATATCCCTCCCTCCCTCCTTCTCTCCCTCCTCCCTCCCTCTCTCCCCTCCCCTGTCTTAGAAGCCATGGTGTAATGATTTAATCTTTAGTCTCATTTGTTTGTTAAACCCATGCTTTAGTTTTTAAAAAAAGTCAAGAGAACCAGAGCAAGGCATGATAATTCATGCCTTTAATCCCAGCACTCAGGAGACAGAGGCAGGGAAGGAAATCCAGAAAGGTGGGCTTCAGTTAGTTTACCGTCAGCTAATCCTGGGGTCTGAAGGTACACAGCATTTCTATCTAGGTCTCCCCTCTTAGGACATTGCTACCAAAGATGCTAAAGTTATCTCTCCTTAAGAGTGGAAATTACAATGGACCACTCTATACCTCTAGCAGCCTGAAGGCAAACTACTAAAGGTAGATTTTTATTAGACAAAAACTTTGCAACAGTAATTTTACGAATGCATTATTATTATTTTACTGATGCAGAACCCAAAACTCAGAAATGTTAACTCAATCGAATGATCTCAGCAACAAATCAGTGGCAGGATGGAACTCAGTGTCCTGTCATGCTCTCTGCTTCTGCAAGTCACTTGGTTCTCTGATGTCTCTGTAGACGCACGTATCCCTGCTGACAGGGCAACTAGACATCTGAAGCATTTGTACTCATCCACCCTGAATCAAGGGCTCCCACATCAAAATGGGAGGTTTCCACGAAAATACCAAGTATTATCATTATACTTACCTGCTCTGGGTCACACGAGCAGTGGTTCAGAAATTGGTGCTGGGTGATATTATAAAATATTCTGTGCAGTTTGGCACCAAATTCCTGTGTGTCAGCTGCCTACAACAGGTAAAAAACAAGAGGTGCTGAACTCACTGGAAACCAAAGGGAAAATGCTGTAAAGGCAAGAAATATGACTTCTTCCCTGTGTTCACAGTTATATCTCTGAGAGCTTGGGAGGCAGAGAGAGCCTGAGATACTTGGTATGTGAAATACAAATGTCTTCCCACCTAAGGGAGTTTCTTCTACCAAGATCTTTGTCTACAGCACATGAATATTTCAGAGATCCCTCTGTCTCATGACTGGGTTGAAAAAGATTCTCTTCCTTGAGCTGAGTGAGAAAGCAGTCATTCCACTGAACAGTGAGGCTGAGGAAGAGGGAGGACGTGTCAGACGAAGAGGACAACAGTCTCCATGAAGAGCAAACGGGCTCAGCCTTTGATGCCTTAGTACAAAGCTGTGGGTAGCAGTTAAAGGACACAAGGAAGAAACATACACTCATTTAGAAAAAGATTTGTCTTTGGGTGTGTGTTTGCATGTTTGTAAGCTGTGTATGTGCAGGTTCCTGAAGAGGCTAGAAGAGGCATTAATCTCCTGGAGCCGATTGTGAGCTACTTGATGTGGGTTCATGGAACTAAACATGGGTTCTCCGGAAGAGCAACACATTCTCTTATAACAGCTGAGCCATTTCTCCAGCTCCTAACATATTATACTGGCTGGTTTTGTGTGTCAACTTGACACACATGCTGGAGTTACCACAGAGGAAGGAGCTTCAGTTGGGGAAGTGCCTCCATGAGATCCAGCTGTGGGGCATTTTCTCAATTAATGATCAAGGGGGGGAGGGCCCCTTGTGGGTGGTACCATCCCTGGGCTGGTGCTCTTGGGTTCTATAAGAGAGCAGGCTGAGCAATCCAGGGGAAGCAAGCCAGTAAGAAACATCCCTTCATGGCCTCTGCATCAGCTCCTGCTTCCTGGCTTACTTAAGTTCCAACCCTGACTTCCTTTAGTGATGAACAGCAATGTGGAAATGTAAGGTGAATAAACCCTTTCCTCCTCAACTTGGTCATGATGTTTGTGCAGGAATAGAAACCCTGAATAAGACACATATTAATTTTATAAATGAGAAATTGAAATTCAAAAAGAAGTGACCCACTCAAAATCAGGTACGACAAAAGCCAGGGCCACTTCTTTCTACCCCACCATCCCCACCCACAAAGGTGAAGCTATGACTTAAAGGTACTTGCTTATAAAGGCAAAATTTTTGTGCTATTAAAGCACTTTTTTCTAGGAAACAATTTTAAACAAAACAAGATATCAATCACATAAATTATTACCTGAAGCACTATTTACATACAGCAATAAATTACCAATGTAAATGCCCAACATTAGAAGAAAGAATTATTAAATTAGATTAACTAATAAAGTACACTATTTATTAACAAAAGCAAATTCTATCCTTGTTGAAATTGGTAAAATTCCATTTTATATACAAAAATATAATTCCCTGGTTTCAACTATGCAATATGAGATGTGAAAAATTAAAAGTAAAGAGAAATTAGTATTTAAGTTTTTCTATATGACGTTATAGTTTAAGAAAAAAGTGCATGAAGATGAAGCAACAGCCAGGCATGGGAAGCAGAAACAGGTGGTGCTTTGTGAGTTCAAGACCAGCTTCCCCTACACCGAGTTCCAGAACATGGAAAGATTGTCTCAGAGAAAAGAAAAGAAAAGAGAGAGAAACAAATAGGGAATCTGTTATCTACTGGCAATGTCTGTGGTCTGCTGGCAATCCCAACTGGTTACCATTTGACTCCAAAGGAAGAACGGAGACTAACATGCACTGAGAACCCATCACACATAACCTGTTTTCATTCTTGGCCTCTTTAGCCACCACAATACATGTTCATGAGCTAAGGGGTTTACAAATGCTGCAAATGTATTTGTGACAGCTTTGGATGTCTGAGATCAGATCATTAATGTTAACTGTCATCTTAACAAAATTTAAATCACCAGTTGATGATTATTTCAATTACATTAACTGATTTGGGAAGACCCTTCTTAAGTGTGCACTGTTCTCTAGGCAGGCGATCATGAACTGTATACAATGGAGGATGGAGTAGCGAGCTGGCATCCTTGTATACCTCCATTGCTCTGTGTCTTAGAGTTTCTATTGCTGTGGTAAAACACCATGATCAAAAGCAGCTTGGGGAGGAAAGAGTGTATTTCATCTCTCAACTCTCAGGTAACATTCCATCACTGAGGGAAGCCAGGGTAGGAACTCAGGGCAGGGGTCTGAAGGCAGAAACTGAAGCAGAAGCCACAGAGGAACACTGCTTCCTTGCTTCCCATGGCTTGTTCAGTTGGCTTTCTTATATACCCCAGGACCACCTGCCCAGGGATAGCGCCATCCTACTACACCAACCATTAATCAAGAAAATGCTCCACAAGCTAGCCTACCAAGCTGATCATTTTCTCAACGGAGGTTCGCTCCTCTCAGGTGACTCTAACTTCTGCCAAGCCGACTAAACACCAGCCAGCATATTCTATCATTATGTCTACAAATGTAATATGATTAGCTGCTTCAAACTCTTGCTGTCCTGACTTCTATGATGAATTGAGTGGAAATAAACTCTTCTCCTTGAAGTTGCTTCTGTCAGAATATTTTCACACAACAATATTAGAAACCAAGACATGTGCCAGCACAGATAAGTTCTGGTAAGGGCCCTCCTCAGGGTTTTTTCCAATCTTTTCCTGTATCCTCATACTGAAGAAGAATCAAGGCTTTCTCTGGAGATGCATTTTGTTCTAATTTACTGGGTGGGGCGCCAAGACCCACGTGTAAAGGACAGAGCGCAATCTGTGTCTGTTCTCTTTGTCTTTCATGTAGCTACCGATGATCACAGTAAGGTTGTCAGGCTTGGCAGCAGCTCTACCCACTATTAGCAGCTCATGAGGCCACTTAATTAGGAACTAATCCTTGTGGGGTATTCTCCAGAGACTGCTCAGATACAAGTTCAACAAGTTCAATAATAAAAAGTCATTATTAGCCAGCTGGTGACTGCACTGGGTGTTCAGGACCCCAGTGTAGCCCCACTCCTTTCCCTGAGTAATATAAAAATGATGTCCTGAGTTGACATACTTCAGTTAACAAGATTAGTTAGCCAGAAACAGAACTACAGAGGTGAAAAACCAAGATTAATACATTAAGAGACTTTCCCAGAACTATGGACTTTGATGGATCAAATCTTTGTTTCACCTTTGGCAGGTGGTCCTGTCTGTGTGCTGAGTTTTTCAGCCTGAATGATACTTCCATCATGGAGTCCGTTGTGCTAAGGTATTAGAGCCTGCTCAGGTCTGGGGCCCTGATACAATCCCATTTGTTTCACCTCTCAGAGAACAAAACAGCCAAATGAAGAGCACAACCTAAAACTCTTTTAAATGTTTCCTGTAGGCCACACATATTTAATGCCAGCACTTGTGATGCAAAGACAGGAAAATATCTGAGTTCAAGGCCAGCCTCGTCTTCATAGTGGTTCCAGGACAGGTCAGGACTACATAGAGAGACCCTGTTTAGATCCAGGTATCAAACTCAGGTACAATCAGGTTTAGCAGCAAGTGCCTTTACCTGAGATATCTTGACAGCACCAATAACTTACAGGTATCTTGGGCCAAGAATCCCATGTTGAGGGCTAGGATTTCAACATGTGATGTTGGAATGATACAGATATTCAGACTGTAGTATATATTTAGCTCCCAACCTATGAGGAACTCATATTTTCCCTCAACTTTTAAACAAGTTTCACAGAAGTTAAATATAGGTCTAATTTCATATAGCAAGTAAACAAGTCCAGAACTGAGTGACCCCCAACTCCGATTCCAATTTATGTCACTCACTCCATTTTGTCAAATAAACATGTTACTGTGTCTGCTCACTTATTTCTAGTGTATTGTGTCATCATGGGATAAAGAAGCATTTTTCAAGGAACTGGGAACCAAAGATCTAATTCTAGTTCTCTCATATAGTTGTGTATGTAACCTAAAGAGAGTGTAACTCTTTTTTTTGTTTTGTTTTGTTTTGTTTTTTTGTTTTTTGGATTTGGTTTTTTCAAGACAGGGTTTCTCGGTATAGCCGTGGCTGTCATGGAACTCACTCTGTAGATCAGGCTGGCCTTAAACTCAGAAATCCGCCTGCCTCTGCCCCCCAGGGTGCTGGGATTACAGGCGAGAGAGTGTAACTCTTAAGTAACTTTTCTCATTTATAAGAATTATATATATATATATATATATATATACATACATACACACACACATATATATATCATATGTATATGATAACATATGTAAATGTACATATATGTATGTATATATGTGTGTGTGTATATATGTATATATGTATGTAAGTATATACATATATATATATACTTACATACATACATACTGTTATTCTTCAACAAATTATTTCTGTTTTTCTAAGACAGGATTTCTCTGTGTAGCTTTGACTATCCCGGAACTCACTCTGTAGACCAGGCTAGCCTCAAACTCAGAGACCTGCCTGCTTCTGCCTCGAGTGCTGGGGCTAAGGGCATACACCACCACGCCCAGCTTAAACATTGTTTGTGTATGGGTGCTTTGCTTGCAGGTATGTCTGTGTACCACATGTATGCTTGGTGCCTATAGAGGCCAGAAGAAGGTGTCAGATGCCCTGGAACTGGAGTTACAGATGAGCTGCCATGTGGGAACTGGGCATTGAAATTCTGGGAGAGCAGCTCTTAACTGCTGAGCCACCTCTCTAGCCCCAACAAAAACTTCTGATAACATCTGGTACTAAGTAGGATCACACTGGAAGTGCTTAGCACTGTATGCTATGTTGTAAAGTCTGTTGCAGAGTATCATTTAGCTTCATCTGTTGACCCCACTCCCATCTTCTAACCTCAAGAGCCTGGAGGCATGTCTTCCTGAAGTTGCTGGAGGTACTTCCAGTCAGCACACTCATGATGGAATTCACAGCCACAGAGATGGGGGCCTGCAGTCTCTGGTGAGTCTGGAGCAAGGGGAAACTATTAGTCACAAAGTACTGGCTCTGAGAATGCCAAAGGGGTGAAGATTTTAGTCAAGGCAGAGCATCAACAGTGCTACCATCAATACTTAGTAAGATAATGACATGACATTTGGTTGTTTTACAACTCAAACATTCTCTCTTTTTTTTTTTATAGAGATAGCATAACAACATAGACATATCAAGAAAAGACTGCACTGGGTAGAGACTGGGGAATGTAGCTCAGTTGATAGAGTGCTTGCACAGCATTCATGAGGCCCCAGGCTCAAGCCCTAGCACAGAATAAACCAGGTATGTAGGGCCCTGAAGGTAGAGGCAGGAGGATCAGAAAGAAGATCAAGGTCATTCTCCACTAAGAGTTTAAAGCTACCTTAGAATATGTTAGTCCGTTTCCCAAACAAACAAGACAATAAGACATATTTGGAACTGGATATAGCTCACAGTTATGAGAAAATACTGCTCTTGCAGAGGGTCAGTTCCAAGCATCCATGTCAGGCACCTAGCTCCAGTGGCCTCTATGAGTACCCCCACACAAAAACACCCCCAAGAAGCAGTCCTGGGACTGCTCTAGAGCCATGCCCCACCAGAATGTACCCCACGCAACCCTGCTTCTTGGGGCTGATGTGCCTTCTCGTGTTTGTCTTTGCCATAGTTCTCATTTATTTGTCTTGGTGTGAGTGAACACCAGGAGACCCTCACTGCCGATAGCCTGGTGAAGTTACTTCCTGCCCACTCTGTTGGGCGAATTTCCTGAAGATCAATATGAAGATGTACTTTCATATAATAATGCTGTTTAGATGTATTGATGAATTTCTGATTTGATTCAAATAATTTTAGGAAGGAAGTTTAAGGAGATGGTTGTAGTTGTTTTGCCAGAAAGATGTAATAAAGTTAGACTCAAGAATAGCGTGTGCCCTCCTCATAGGATAGTGAGTAAAGGTGCATAAGGAGGAGGCCGTGAGCTCTCACAGGTGCACTAAGAAGAGGAACAGGCTTGGACAGATAGATTTGTGACCAAGGAGAAACATTCCTTCTAGGTCAGGTCCATTGCTTTGAACTTATAATGAGCTTATAGAATGAAACACTGCTTTGAACTTAGTATCGACAACCTTCTGTTATTTCCCTTTTGTGTAACATGTATCTATGAGGTAATGTTATAAAGAACTTTTATCTAAGAAGATAGATATGGGCTGAGAGAAAAAATAAAGTATGGCTGTTGGGGCTCTGTATATATGTGTATATATGTGTGTGTGTGTGTGTGTATATATATATATATATATATATATATATATATATATATATATATATACCAACATGCATATATGTATATTGTCTCTACATACACACATATGTATGTATACAATAATGCATGTGCACTTGTGAAATAGGTGGTCGGGCCCAGCCTCTGTGTATATGTGTGTGTGTGTGTGTGTGTGTGTGTGTGTGTGTGTGTGTGAATGACTTTCTCTCTATCCTTTCCTTTCTTGCTGGCCTCTTCAAGAGTTATAAGAGTACAGAGTTTCTTGCTGGGAAATCTTGTTGGCCCCGGATACTAAGTTTTGCTCCATCATCAGTGCTGACTGACCCTGATACTCTCCCCGACTGCTGGTAGCACTACCCCAATCACCTCAATGCTTTCCTCAGTTACCTGGATGTTGGAGCTGGCCTTCAACACATTAGATTTATTTTTGCTTGTGTTTGTTTCTATGTACTGAGACAGGGTCTCACTGTGTAGCCTAGGCTGGCCTTGACTTCAGAGATTCACTTGCCTCTACCTCCTGAGGGCTGAATTAAAGGTGTATGGCACTACACTGGGCTTTGATTTATTTTCATTTTGTATGTACGGGTCATTTTGCATGAATAATTTGTGTACCATGTGCATGCTAGCAGAGGCCAGAAGAAGGCATTAGATGCCCTAGAACTAGAGTTACAGACAGTTGTGAGCTGCCTTGTGGGTGGTGGGAATCAAAATCGGTCTTCTGGAAGAATAGCCAATGCTCTTAACTGTGGAGCCATTTCCTCAGCTCTAAAAATAAATCTTAAAAAAACAAAATAAAGGAAATATTTAAAATGTTGAGCTAAACTTACTGTTTGAGTATACAGCACATGCGGGTTTGCACATGTCACAGTGCATGTGTAGAGGTCAAAGAATAACAATTTGGTCCCCTCAGTCCACCTTTATGAGGGTTCCTGGGATCAAATTCAGTTGATCAGGCTAGTGTGGCAAGTGCTTTCCTGCTGAGCCATCTCAGTGGCCCCTTACTTAGTATCAGGGTCTCGCACTATAGCCTTGGCTGGCCCGGAACTCATCCTATGACTCAGGCTGTCCTAGAACTTTCAGTAATCTCCCTCAGCTTTTCAAGAGCTGTGATTACTCACAGACTAAGTTGATCTTGTCAGACCAAGATCAACTTAAATGCTGTTGGTTTTGTTTTTAGTTTTAAGTTTTGCTTTTCATTTGTCTATTTTCTCTACAAGGGTGGGGCACAGGAGTTAAAGAAATGTATTACCCAAAGTGCACAGATTGAAAGAACTCAGTCTGGGCAGAGCAAGTGTGACATTAGGAAAGAACTGGGAAATGAGGGCAAAGGGTAATGTTCGCTGAAGCATCAGCTCCAGAATGTGTGGGATCAAGATGCAGAGATAAGGAAGAGATGCAGCCAAGGAGATCGTGGCCAGTGCCTTTAATCTCAGAATTTGAGAGGCAGAGGCAGGTGGATCTCTGAGTTCCAGGCCAGCCTGGTCTACAGAGTGAGTTTCAGGACAGCCAGGGCTATACAGAGAAACCCTGTGTCAAAAAAAAAAAAAAAAAAAAAAAAAAACAATGAAGCAAAACATTAAGGGAAGAGGTACAGGTGCCATGTCTAGTGTTATTGCTGTTGCTATTCGAGCACAAGCTGGCTGCTTGTGGCCTACACGAAACCTTAGCTCCCTGTCCAGGTGCAGAGGCAAGATAGAAAGAGGTACCAGGGCAAAGGAGGGTCCAAGGCCCCTGAACCATCCTTGCCAGGCTGTCAATTTCTTATTACCTTGGCAGCTTGGTGGTGCAGCTCCAAGACCTGGTCCACAGCTGACTGGATGGAGTCACGCACTGTACTGCGGCTCTCCGAGAGGATGGCACTAAGATGAGTTGTGAGCACAGTGTGGAGTCCTAAGAGGATAAGACTGTTAGGACTTGTAAGCGAGGATGACTGCTGTTCACATGCTGTGTCAGGACTGGGGCTGGGGGATGCCTCCTAAAAGAAACCACTTCTGTTACCTCTCCACAGATAACTACTTTTTAGAGACAGCCTGTCTCAATTCCCATTTGCAAAAGCAATCTGAGGAAAGTGTATGTGAGCTACATTGCTTTTGAAGAAACAAATGCTAATTCATGCAATGAACAATAATAGTGGTATCTTCCAAAGTGGTATCCTATGCCAAAGGAGAAGGAAGCCTCTTAGGCGAGTCTAACCCTCTTCTATTCCTACTTGGACATCTCTGTTAAATGAGCCTCTGTTGTAGGCTGTGTGCCATTTCTCATGTGCTGTGGTAATGAAAAGGCTAAAACATACAAAAATTACTCTGGGAATTGTTAATGTAAGAACATTTAAAATGGAGTTAAGGCTGGGAGCCCTTGCCTAGCATGTAAGTGGCCCTGGGTTTAATCTCTAACAGCACATAAATCGGGCATAGCACATACCTGTAATCCAGTACTTGGGGGATGGAGGCAGGAGGAGGATAAGTAGTTTATTTTAAGGGCATCCTCAGCTAAACAGTACATTTGAGGCTGCCTGGGGGGGGGGGGTATGAGATTCTGTCTCAAAACAAACTAATTAAAAATAAGCAAATTGGGGGTGACCTCAGATGAGGTAACCATAGTCACCCCTGCTTAACATTACTCAGAGACTGACATGTGGGGCTGGAGAAGCGGCTCAGTAGTTAGGAGCACTTGCTCTTGCAGAGGGCTAGGTTTGATTCTCAGCACCCACACAGAGACTCACGGCGTCTATAGCTCCAGTTCCAGTGAATCTGACTCATTCTGGGTCTCTGGTCTGGGGTGCTAAGCATCCATGTGGTACATATACATACACATGGGCAAAACATTCATTTACACACAAGCACACACACACACACACACACACACACACACAGACACACTTTTTAAAGTGAGAGAAGGATCAATTACTATCACAGGGTACCACAAAGCTCTCTGGGGAGAGAAAGTTTTCTACAGATTTATAAAGAGATGTGCAACTACAAGTACAAGAGCGCAGATTAAAGGTTGTTTTATCACCAGTCAGTGACGCGGAGGTAGCTTTACTCATCTCACTTCAGTGCAGAAAATAGTTTTTCTTATCTGCTCTCTCAGATATGTTGTCTAGATAAACTGAGATCATGCAAAAGGAAGTATTTTGAAACACACATGCACTGTTCAAGGGGTGAAGTATTGCTGTTGCCATGGTGATGGAACACGTAGATTCTATTTTATATACATTGGCCTCAAGAGGAACCCAAGAAATGAGAAGTTTTTGAAAGCAGACATTTAATTTAAAAAAAGAAAAAACAAAGTTATTCCTAAAACTGTTCCTACCACCAGCTGCTTTTGGCGCTGTAGCAAAATAAGGAGTTAATCATAGAAAGTTACCATGACAAGGTGGGCGGGAGGCCAGTGACTGCTTTTAAAGACACAGGAGCACAGACTAATTCTGCATAATCTGCTTCCTAAAGCAAGGATCTCTAGAGAAGGTGTCCAGGGCAGTAAGGAAGGCTGGGGAAAGATAAATCAAACTTACCCTTGCTGTCCCTCACTGGGCATCCTTCAGAGGCTATCCTTATCCATGGAGGATTTTAAGAAGGCTGCTTTACCTACTATGCAGCAGTCGAGTTTTTTAATTACTATTTTTAAAGATAAAAAGCGCTATTTATGTTTATCTGCATGTATGCATGTATGTATACATACATGCCTCCAGGTGCCTACAGAGGCCAGAATATGGCATCAGATCCTGAAACTTGAGACACAAGCTGCTATAAGCCATTTTGCTTAGGTGCTGGGAACCTAACTCTGGTCCTCTGCAAGACTCATACCTTGCTCTTAACCTTGCTCTATCTCCTCAGCCCTGGCAATGATTTTGGTCTCGAGACAAGGTTTCACTATGTAACTCAGACTAGCCTAGAACTGGCTGTATAGAGAAAGATGGCTTCAAACTCAAAGTTATCTGCCTGCCTTTGTCTCCCAAATATTGGGATTAAAAGCATGGGCCATGCTCGGTAGTGGTGGTGCGTGCCTTTTATTAAAAGCCCTTTGGAGACAAAGGTAGGAAGATCTCCAAGTTTGAGGCCATCCTGGTCTACCAAGTGAGTTCCAGGATAACCAGGGCTCCACAGAGAAACCCTGTCTCAACAAACAAACAAACAAACAAACATCCACCATACCAAACAACAACAAAAACAGTGCATATGCCTGGACTTTTATTTATTTATTTATTATTGTTTTCTAGCAGAGATTTTTTTTTAAAAAATCTAAAACTGAGTATAACTACTAAAAAGCTGCAGGCCTTCTGAGATATGCTAAACAGAAGTGTATAAATTATCTTAGTACAAAAAAATGATAGGTAACACTGCTCTTAAGACATCTGAGTTCTTTGGGTATGTTCAATAGGACTCAGTGTCAAACTCAAATTATCCTAGTGTTATCCTCTGGCAAGCATCTTACAATTTCAGAAAGTAACAGATCTTAAGTCTCAGGACAGCATTTAGCCTCCGACGAGCCTTTGATATTACCTAACTTAACAACTCATGTTAAAGATTGACAAGGGAGGCTCAGATGATGTATGTGACTGGATTTTCAAACACCACTGAGGGAGCTGGAATTGGCGCTAAACGGAAAACCGGCTGCTTTAGTTCTACCCTGCATCCTCTGCAGCTCTGCTCACTAGTTTGTCTTTGTGTGCACATGCCCCAGAATCCTCACCAAACTCTCCTCGCTCTAGCCTAATAACTGAACTCTCTTTTCTTTCCCACGCTCTTGTCCTCAATCAATGGAATCAGGCACCAGAGAACAGCAGCTTCTCAGAGTCGAACACCTGAGGGCAGGAAAGCTGTGCCTCTCTCCAGGGTGTGTACACACCAGGAAAGGAGCAAGAGCCTGAAAGGTGGTGGCAGGAAGGGTCAAGCTCATCCTGACAACCACAAGTAACCAGCACCAGCCATTGGCAGAGATGCCAATCTGGGTTATAAGCAGTCTTGTTTCACCCATGATGCAGTGGGAACCGATAGCACACCATGAAGAACACAAGGGCAGGGCCTCCATGGCTCACGGATAAAGGAACACCCAACAAGAGGCTTACAGATTTCCTGAAGCACGTCTAGGCTCCATTTCTTGTAACTTTCTTCAGTTTAGAAATGTATTGATCAACTCTTAAATCCACTTCCCAGGGTTCACTGGATTAAAGCATGTAAGTAAAAGTCACTCAAAGACTTCCAAAATCTCACTACCTCTGATCACTTGAAAAGTGTGTGGAAAATGCACACCTCAAGCATTCTAGATTTTTATAATACAGCAAACATAATGAATCAATCTTCACACAGGGAGCTGTACATCTTCAAATAACCCAGGTGATTCAGATACGTGTGTTTTGTGGCCCACAAACTGAAACCATCCATTACCTGTGAGGAGGAAAACCTTTCTGATAACCCTAACTGCACTAGCACAGAGATAAACTTCTTTCCTTGAGTCCGTCTAGGAAGGCAGTGTTAATTCTTGACGTATTGCACAAATTTAGACAGACGTCTGCACTATTTAGATAGCCTTTCTTTATGAACTTAGTACTTGGCATACCCAATCTGGCTGCTGCATTTTTCTATACATACCCAACATTCCCACTTGTTGTACTGGGATGCCACTTCGGAAATCCACAAATAGGAAAAGTAGCAGAGCTGGCCCTTGTGCGCTCACATTCGGAGACTGATTCCCCTCAGGCAACTCCACTTTATAATTCACATCTGGAAGCACAGACTCTAAAGGAAAAGATAAAAGACAAATCTGTAAGGTAAGCCCCATATATATAAAGTGACCTAAGAAGACATCCTGACCAAGAAAGAACTATTATTAGGTCTAAATGCGAACATTCAGTTCCACTTCTAAATTTGTTTCTCCACCCACATGATGGCAACAAATAGAGTTCCATGCAAAATATCAAAACAGCCAGGCATGTGCAATGCACAGGAAATAGCAGCATCCTTGAGAATTTACTGTGGAAGCATTACACAACAGATTCATTTATTTCTTGTGTAATAATTTTGTTTCCTTGAGAAAGGTTCTCACTAGGTAGCCCTGGCTGGCCTGAAACTTGTTATGTAGACCAGACTGGCTTTGAACTCACAGAATTCACCTACCTTTGCCTCCTGAGTCCTGGATCAAAGGCATGCACCATCACACCTGGCCTCTTGTATACCTTTCTAAGGCAAGTCTAGCTAGTAAGAGGCACAGGTCAGATTCAAACTTGAGTATTGATATTCCAGGTAAGTTGTGCTACGTGCCAGGTGCCATGTTAAATTCCTTGTATGTCCTATCTCAAGACTTCATAACTTTCTTAGATAAGACCTATTTTTACCTTTTACAAATAACAAAAGGGGCAGTCTGATTAGATACCATTTCCAACATGAGCCTGTAAATGGTAGAACTGAGTGGTAGACCTTGCCAGATCAACTCCAAATCTATACTTTTTTTGTTTTGTTGGGTTGTTTTTTGTTTTTTGTTTTTGTTTTTTTTTTTTTTTTTTGAGATAGGGCTTCTCTGTGTAGCCCTGGCTGTTCTGAAACTCACTCTGTAGACCAGGCTGGCCTCAAACTCTGAAATCTGCCTACCTCTGCCTCCCAAGTACTGGGACTAAAGGCATGCGCCACCACTGCCTGGCCACATCTATACTAGTAAGTTCTAGGTGCACCTTTTACGTTCCCTGGGTGGTCCCACACCCAGGTGTGTGTGGGAGTATCTCCCTGTGGATCCTAGGTCTGTCCTTTAAGAAACAAAGGGGAGCAACGGGGATTATAGCAAGTTGAGGACAACCTAAGCCACATACTGGAACTCAGTGAGGCCGTCTCAAAAAGCAAAAAAGAACTGAATGAGAGGAATGTGGGGTGTTTCCTGTATTATTCATTTAAAGCATTAATGGACCAAATTGAGACACAGTGAACTGTATAAATAATGGAAACCAATATAGTCTGAGAATAAAAAGTGGCCCCTGGCAGTAGTGCCAGGCTGCACATGCCTTTAACTTAATCCCAGCACTCACTTGGGAGGCAGAGGCAGGAGGATATCTACAAGTTTGAGGTCAGCCTAGTCTACAGAGTGAGTTCCAGGACAGCCAGGGGTACATAAGAAACCCCCCATCTCAAAAAACCAAAACAAAACAAAAATGAAAAAAAGAAAAAGAAAGGGGAAAGGGAAATGTAGTTTAGTAGCTCAGATGGTAGGGTGTTCCCTAACATACATGAAACTCTGGGTTCAATCCCCAGCACTGCATAAATCAGGCATAGTGACACATGTCTGTAACACAGCACTTAAAAGGTAGGAGCAGAAGGATTAGAAGTTTAAGGCCATTTTTGGCTTCATATCAAGTTGGAGGTCAACCTAGGCTACAATGAGATTCAATCTCAATTCAAAAGAAATTCCCAGAAATGTAATTAGGCCTCCCTTCTATTTAGAAACCATGACACCCCACATTAAGGCTGAAAATAATTTCCTCTCAAAACTACTTACTTCCAGGGATTTCCCCAGGCTGTTCCTCTCATCCTGTCCTCTGAATAATGTTTTCAAGAACAAAGATGCTCCCCTAGAGGCTGACTTCTTAGATTACCCTAGATAATCTGCCTTATCCCAAGGTGCAGCCATCTTTTCATACTAGTGGAAATCCTAGAATACCACTTTTTCTACTGGCCATTTTCTATAGGGTTCAAAGAGTCAAACTATGAATTACAACACTCCAAGACCTTGGTTGTATTTACTGGTCCAGTCATTAACCCTCCAATTTCTATTAAGTATGCTTTTTTAGTACAACTTACCCCAAATAACATGGTTAGACCCTACCTGAGTACCACAGCCAGCTTTCTAGGTTTAAGTTATTAGAGTTAGCATTTGTGTCACATTTAATTTCTTCTAAGTAGTTCTCTGTGTATTAACACCCATTTCAATAGGAATAATTTCTCTTCCATGTACAGAAGAGTGGTTGCTCCTCATATGCTGTTCTAAAGCTCCCAAATTGACAAATGAAATTATGGCAGAAACCTTCAGAGAAAGTTCTCAAGAAAAGCTTGAGAAATAGAGGCACCAGTGGAGGTGAGAGAACGGGGCCAGACTGCACTGGGAAAGTAGGCTCTGTTGAAGCTTTCCTGTGGCACACACTGCCCTACTCTACATGGGCTCTCACATGTGGTCAGACCCCACCCTATTGTCAGGCCAGCCTATTATCGGGTCCTATTTTTACATATATCTGTTACTTACATTCATTTCTTTAATTCTTCAGGTTTCTAAGTTTTGGTATAAAATATAGATACATACGTATATCCAAATTGAGATCCAAATTGGGCACCATAAACAAATTGTGTTTCTTCCAGTCAATGAAATAAGAGGTATCTCTGAAGACAGTAGTACTTGGCTGCTCCTGATCTGATGATATCAGAGGCAGACCCAAAGGTCCATATAGAAATATGTATGGCTGTTAAAGAAAACTGTCAAACTTTTCTTTCAACTATATACTCATTTGTATAAAACAAACTTACCTCCTGACCGAGTTCACACTCCCAGGAATATATAAGCTAAACAATTGCATGGTTAGCTTTTTTTTTCTCACTCCAAAGACAGTATGATGCACCTGAGATTTACTAGGATCCTCAGATCTTTGTAGGGGGTTAATGAATGTGGGCTACATGTAGAACACTGGGACAATTCATTGATTCCTCTTACCATCTGATCATAGATTCGAGTGGAGCCAGAGGCTAAACACAATGCTAAGTTCTGGAGGTGTGAAGATGAGTACCCAGGTTCAGGATCTATGCTCAAGTTTGACCTTATTTTGGTATAAGGGACAAATAAAAATTAGCAAATATCAATATAAGATGCTTCATGCTTGAATAGAATTACAAAGGAGTATTTTATAGAAAGTAATTGAGAAAGTTCTCACTTTATCCAGCCCTATTCTTCAACCCAAACAGAGGCCCTGAAAAGAATTACTCCCCTCTAGACTTTTGTTTCCTTGTGCTCATCCTCCAAACAGGGCTTTTCAATATGTATCAGTACTGGACACCTGGAGGCATGGGGTCCTTGTTGGGGGAGGGGCAATCTGTATACTATAGACTGAAAGTTTTGGAAAGTCACTGAACAAGGAAGGTTAAACTCTCAGAAGTCTCCCTCAGCAGGTATTATCACAGGAACTCAGGCCTCCACACTCATTGCTCAGGGTCAGAGGATTTTTGAGCTGCTTCACAATGTGAAGGGTAGAGTATCTGGAGGGAGCTCTGCCTGTCTTGAAACTCACTCTGTAGACCAGGCTGGCCTTGAACTCAGAAATCCACCTGCCTCCTGAGAGCTGGGGTCAAGGGCCACACTACTCAGCTGGTGTTTTACTTTTCACAACTATGTTCATTTTATTTGTATGGGTGTTTTTGTCTGCATGCATGTCTGTATAGCACATCCATGCGGTGCATGTAAAGACCAGAAGAACGTTAAATCCTCTGGAACTGGAGTTACAGAGAGTTGTGAACTGCTGTGTGGGTGCTAGGAATCAAACCCAGGACTAGAAGAGCCACCAGTGCTCTTAATCACGAAGCCATCCCTCCAGCTCCACACCTCTTTGAGGCAGGGTTTCATTTAGCTTAGACTATGTTCAAACTATGTAGCCAAGGGTGACCTTGAACTTTCTGATTCTGAGTTCACCTCCTGAATGCTGGGATTATAGGTACACACCTCTATACCCAGTTTATGTGGTATTGAAATCCAAATGCAGGGCTTGGGGAACACTAGGCAAGCACTCTACCACATGAGTGATATTACCAGCACTTAATTGGATGCTTAAAATAATTTACATTTAATATTAATACAGTCATGGCTGTACTTAAATCTATCCCCTTGTTATCTGTTTTCCATTTGTTCTCTTTACTATTTTTGGATTCTATTTTGGATTATTTTATCTCCCTTTTGACATATTAGTCGCAACTCATTGCTTTAGGCTTTAAAATCTTATCAGAATCCAACTTCAAGTTATATTCTAACAGCTGGCATACAGACAGACAGACAGACAGACACATATACACTCATACATACATACATACACACAACTTTCCCAATGGCTTTGTGTAATTGTTATCAAGAGGTGGAGATGGATAAGATCAAGATACATCACATACATGTATAAAACTGTCAAAGAATAAAAAATATAAGGGATTTCCTTAAGCATTTTTTATAATACTGCTCATTAGTGAATTCTTTGATTTTTTTTGAATGACTGAAAAGCCTCAATCTTGTATTAATTGGTTTTGTTTTGGGGTAGGAGTGGGGTCCATGGAGGAAGTTTTCACTCTGTATCCAAGGCTGGCCTTAAACTCCTGTCCATTTTCTGGCCCCAGGCTCCCATGTACTAGGATTACAGGAATGAACCATCAGGACCAGGCCTTGTCTTCATTTTGTGTGTTCATATGTGCAGGTTCACTTAATGTGTGTGCATGTATAGGTCAGAGGACAACTTGGCTGTCATTCTTCAGATACCATCCACCCTGTTTTGAGACATTGTCTCACTGGCCTCAAATTAAGCTGGTCTGGCCAGCCAGTGAGCCCCAAGGATGCACTTTATCTCCGTTTCCTTAGTATGTGTGTGTGTATGTGTGTGTGTGTGTGTGTGTGTGTGTGTATGTGTGTGTATTCAAGGCTGTGGGTGTTGCTTTTAAACATGGTTTCTGAGGCAGGTCATCAGGTAAGCAAGTTAATGACAGTCACATCCCCAGCCTCTTGCCTTTATTTTGAAAACTATTTTCTCTGCATTTGGAATCCCAGGTGGATTACTTTTTCTTCTCTTTCCTTTCAGTACCTGGAAAAAAACCAAAACCAAAATAAAAAAAAAAACAATTCTGCTTTCTTCTAGATGTTTCCAAGAAGAAGTTGCTGCCATACTTATCTCCTCTCTTCTCTGTACTGTGTCCTGTTGCTTTTTGAAATTTCAGTACAATGTGTTTGGGGGCAATTTTCTTTATTTCTTAAACTTTTTTTTTTAACTTTTTTTTTTAAATTTATTTATTTATTATATGTAAGTACACTGTAGCTGTCTTCAGACACTCCAGAAGAGGGAGTCAGATTTCATTAGGGATGGTTGTGAGCCACCATGTGGTTCCTGGGATTTGAACTCAAGACCTTCAGAGTGGTTAAGTCAGTGCTCTTAACCACTGAGCCATCTCTCCAGCCCCTTTATTTCTTAAACTTAAGGGTTCACAGACAATGAGTCTGCAAACTTACAGTTCATCAGTTTTGGAAATTTGACAGCTAGTATTTTTTTATTGGTTATATTCTTTATTTACATTTCAAATGTTATCTCCTTTCCCAGTTCCCCCCTCCCAGGTAGCCCCTATCCCATCCTCCCTCTCCCTACTTCTATGAGGTTGTTCCTCCACCCACCTCACTCCCACCTCCCCACCCTCAGTGCTGTACATTGGGGCATCTATCAAGCCTTCATAGGACAAAGGATCTCTCCTCCCATTGATGCCCGACAAGGCAATCCTCTGCTACATATGCAGCTAGAGCCATGTGTACCCCTTGGTTGATGGCTTAGTCCCTGGGAGCTCTGGGGGTGGTGTCTGGTTAGTTGATATTGTTGTTCTTCCTATGAGGTTGCAAACCCCTTCAGTTCCTTCAGTCCTTTCTCTAATTCCTCTATTGGGGACCCCATGCTCAGTACAATGGTTGGCTGTGAGCATCTGCCTCTGAATTTGTAAGGCTCTGGCAGGTTCTCTCAGGAGACAGCCATATCAGGCTCCTTTCAGTGAGCATTTCTTGGCATCTACGATAGTGTCAGGGTTTGGTGACTGTATATGGGGTGGAACAGTCTCTAGATGGCCTTAGCATTTCTTTACACATTTTATCTACTCTTCTTCCATTCCGGTCTCCAATTGTGCATCACTAGATTAGACACCAGAAATCACCCCAAAGGTCAATGCTCTTTCATGAAATTTTCAGTCTTTTGTTGTGGTTTCATTTTAAGTGATTTATGTTGCTGTCTTCAAGTTCATGAAATTTTTTTGCAATGTGTAAATCTGCCATTAATCTTATCTGGTGTATTTTCCATCTAAAATTCATACTTTGCATCTCTAGACATCCAACTAGGATCTTTTAAAATATGTGTTTTTCCTTGTCTTTAATATGACCAGTTGTTCCTCTCACTGCTTGTAAATAATATGTGTATATATGTTCATGTGTGTAAGCATGTGTGTGGGTGCAGGTTGAGGCCGCAGGTCAATATTAGGTGTATTTTTCAATCATTTTCCATCTTACTTTTTGAGACAGGGTCTCCTACTGAGGCCTGAAACACAGGGGTCTGGCCAGCAGCACCGAGGAGCTTCCTGTCTCCGCCTCCTCAGAGCTGATGACACACATACCACACAGCCAGCCTTCATGTGGGCATAGGATGGATTTCAGCTCCTCATGCCTGTACAGCCAGCACTTTTGCTGATCAAGTCATTTTTTGTTTTGTTTTTGAGACAGGGCCCTAACTTATGTAAATTCAAGGTGGCTCTAAACTCATAGAAATCTTCTGCCTCACAAGTACCAACATTACAGAAGTAGCCAGCACATCTGGCCAGTTGTAGGTGTGTTGAGTGTCTCTGTGTACTATTATCATTTCATTCACTGATTATTTTTCCTTATTTAGTTCTTAATTTTTTCTTCTTTCCATGTAAGGTATTTATTAAGTATCACATCATGAAGTTTATCTAGTTGAGTGCAGGGCATTTTTGTGTCCTTTAAAGATTTCCACTTTTTAGTCCTCTGAAAAACTACCAAATTTCTTGTAAACAATGTGATAGTTTTGTGGTACTGCAAAGTCTTTGGGATCTTGTCTCAAAGTTTGTCAGATGGGATAAGAGGGAAGCTTCAAGTCTAGAGCTCATTATTGCCTATTATTCAGGAAAATTTTTCTAAATTCCAACCTGATGTCATGAAATATGAGTTTTTTATTTAGCCTGATGGGGACAACAGCCGTCCCAGCTTTGTGCGAGCCAACACTGGCCCTGGAGCTATGAAGCTATGTTCTCGCTGTCTGACTCTCGCATCATCTCCGCTCAGATCCACCAGACTCTAGGTTGAGTATCACCACATGTGCCCCAGCCTGGAGACTCTCTCACAGTCTGGCAAGGCAATCAATCTAAGGCTCTCTTTAGAATACCATTCTATAGAACTTGTTATATCAAACTCTGGGAATGTGGACAGCCTTAATATTTGCCTTGACAAAAAAAAGTAGTCATCTACTTTGTGTTGAACAATTTTCCCTTATCCACAATTTGGGGGAGTTCTGTTTTCTTGGGTCATTGTAGAAGTCACACCAGGCTTAAAATAATGGTAATAGAGAATGGACAGCATTTACCTTTATCACGAAGACTAGCTGATAGGTCAATAAAGCAAAGCTTAGGTTCATCCACGTGGACCTTGGCTGCCAATGAGCTGAGAGACAAAAAGCTGACTGTAAAGCAGCGTGGACATTGATAAGCACAAAGGAAGCAAGGACAGGTGAATGAAACCAAATAAAAGATCTGCTTGTCTTATAAGCAGCATCAAACGCCTATGGTTTGCAATGCTAAGTTAAAACATTATTGGCAGGTGGTGGTGGCACAGGCCTGTGATCCCAGCACTCTGGGAGGCAGAGGCAGGCAGATTTCTGAGTTTGAGGCCAGCCTGGTCTACAGAGTGAGTTCTAGGACAGCCAGGGCTACACAGAGAAACCCTGTCTCAAAAAACAAAACAAAACAAAACAAAAAAACCACCACAACAAAAACCATTATCAACAATTCCACCTATCTAGCCACCAAAAGCATGTCATGTCTGATGGTGCCAATATTACTGTCTGCTCATGGAATGTAACATGGGAAGCTGCACAGTACCACAAAAGGAAGTCATTAATGCACACAACACACACATGTTCATTTTGTGTGGTACCACAACATGATGTGGTTTATCTAAAAAAAAAAAATATTCCCATTGTTACAAAACCATAAACTTTTAAAATTCATGATATTTTAAATGAGTTTACAACGTTGTGCTAGGCCACCTTCATTGCTACCCTGTGCCATAAACAACCCACAGCGTGGGTTAGACATCCCTGTGTCTTAAGAAGCTTCACATCAATTATTATAATTCTAAAAAATACCACTGCAGGAGAAAACCAATCCATGAGAGATGATCGCTTTAAAGCTGAGAGGCAGAGGTGGCTGGTCGAATCAGGTGCCACAAACACACAGCATGTACACCCTTGTCCCAGTCTCAACAGTGTACTATAGAACATCTGCTAATGTGACAAGCCAGGGGTGGTGGCTCACATCTACAATCCCAGAATTCGGGAGACAGAGGCACAAGGATCAGAAGTCTAAGGTCATTCTCAGCTACATACTGAATTTGAGTCCAGCCTGGTATATAAGAGAACCTGTCTGAAAAACAAACAAACAAACAAACAAACAAACAACAAACACCATTCCTTGCTTCCAGCCTCTCCCAACTCTAGTAACAAGCACTGGTTTCCTTATTATATCAATTCCTTCAAGCAATGACTTTTGCCTTTCTGTATACATAGTTTTAACTCAGGACTTATTAGTCCTTATTCCACTTAACTCATTGATTTAGTAAGTACTAACTCTTCTCCTTTAGCACTCTGAACATGCTGTGAGATACTCTTGCCAAAGCATGCAGTGGTTTCCCACCACAGAGAATGAAGGTCGCATGCCCTCACAAGGCATGCAAGGTCTACCACACTCAACTCCAATCATTTCTTCTGGTCCCCAACACTACCTTTCACTGTTATAGTTTTGAGTTCCTTAGCAAATACTTCTAAAGCCTAGAATCCATTTTGGGTTAGGCTTTTATACAAATCATACAGGGTTCCAAATAAATAATTCATACATAAAGACTTTGCTAAAATTAAAATTTAAAAACTCTTATCTTCAAAGGCAATTGATTAGAACCTGCTAAAAAGATATGGAAACTGAAGAAATCCTGCTCAGTTGGCTGGAGAAGCCCTTGGGGCTGGGGCACAGAGCAGCGGCTGGAGTCAGAGTCAGTTCTCCCAACAGGCCCATGTCAGCCTTGGCATCAGGGATGAACAGCAGTGCTGGATGACCTAGCACAGGGTGGATTCTGCTGCAGTGTGGTTCACTCCAATTAAATGTTGCTTTACTATTTAGAAACATACAAATTTAACTTTTTTCTTCAAGAAATTATTTAATGGGCATTTAAAATTCCTTAATTTCTCAATATACACATAACCACTTTATCTGCATATGTTCAGACAAATGGGCATCCGAAGATTATACCTTGGCTCCTGTTTTTGCTGTCTCTTTGGTAGTTTCTTATTCTCACATTATATTTTTTCCATTATATTCTATGGTTCCAAGCATATGTTTCCAAAATCACTCAAAGATCAGTACTGTGTGTGAGTGACAACTGTGAGCAAATGGCCTGAAAGTGGCCTGGTGGCGCTCAAGATGCCTTCTGCACACACCAATCCTTCCTGTGTGTAGGTGTGAGGGAACAATGAGGCTCTCATTCTTCCCAACAAAGAAGGTGGCTGATTTATTTACCGCCCAACACTTCTCTTCCAAACAGAAGAGACACAAGAAGAGAGAGGAGGAAGGGAAGTGGGGGACAGAGAAGGGAAGGAAAGAGGAAAGGAAAAGGCGGGCAGACCATTTCTATCTTCTACCAATATTCATGTTCAAAATAGGAGAGGAAAGCAGGAGAGACAGTACGCTTGCCCTTACCTCACATAGTGCTGAAAGCCCACAACAAGAGTGATTCCATTGGACAGTCTCAAAGTAGGTTCATTCTCTGCCCTGCAAATCAAACCAAAAGCAAAATCTAAGTCATTTCTCAAATCAATCATGATTTGATGTATGATACAAATACCCAGAGATAACTGGAATTCAGCAACCAGAACCAAAACCAAAAACAACAACAAAAAACCCCCTCACAACCTTTAAGTTCATTCCCCTCAATGAAAGGGAGAAACATGTAAGATTTAGATGAATATATTTACTTGTTAAAAGATAATATAGAATAAGAAAATGTGAGGGTCTCAGGATTAGTTTCAAGGAAATTTTGAACTAAAAATTCAAATTGTAAACTTATTAGAAACACAGATCAATAATGCTTAAAAATCATTCAAAGCTGTAAAACTGCTTACAGACCCAAACATCTCTGTAGAGAGGATCCCATTCACCGTTACATTGAAATTAAACTTGAGCTGCAAAACAACAAATGAAGGGTGAGATTTCATGCCAGTCAGGATAGACATTAAAATGCCCATTGTAGAAGCAGTAGAAACTGCAAGAGAAGAACTGTGGCTCACATGCCCAACCCACAGGACCAGAAGTCTCAGTGGAGTTCAGGGGTTCCAGGGAACTACCAGAAAAGGACTTGCAACATCCCTTCCCCAACAGGCCAGAACCCCACTAACACTGAAGTCGCTGGGACCAATGCCCTAACCCTGATGCCCACAGCACCACAGGAAACTGCTGGAGTCAGATGGATCTGAGAACTTCATTTTTCAACTCAGTGCACTTGTGCAAGCAATTCAGTCCATAAGGACTCTTACTTTCTCCTTTCTATTATTTATCAGCTTTGCATGCATGTCTAGGGGGGTTGCTTTCTTTTGCATTGCTTGGCTAGGCTTTAAGACTGTTGAAGCTTCTCACTCAGCTTACTTCAGGGTATTGTTTCTACACTCTTTATCTGCACCTCTCATGTTCCCTCTCTCATCTCTCTTCCTCTCATCTGTATCCCCTCATTGTGCGTTATAATTGTAATCTTCCACAGATTTAACAATCCCAACTTCCCTTGCCCAGCTACTTTACACTGACTTACATTCTTTTAATTATCTGTATATGTTCACATTGGTGCAGTGTCACCAGAGGCCAGAAAATGGTGTCCAATTCCCTGGAACTGGACCTGACAACAGACTGCTTAACCACTGAGCCATCTCTCTTGCTCCCAACTCCTCATCTTATCAACTAAAGTCAGAGTAGAATCCATACTACTCTTGGTTGTTTATTATGAAATATGGTCCACTTTCATTACTTGGTAGATGTTTGTATACAGTATAGAGCAGCTGAGCTTTCTATTATTATTATTTCTAATAATAGAGCAGTAGCTGCTCTTCCAGTTGTTTCCTAAGAGAACAGAACTTAATACCAAGCACCCTGAGCTTCTGGACTGAATTATTTTCTGAAGTAAACATTGAACTCTATCACGTCCAAGCCCTACTTGAAAATTGTGAAGACTTCAACTGATTAAAGCAAATAAGCCAAGCAATGAAACAATGCCAGATGGTAAATCCCAGTGTAGTAACATAAGAAATAGAAATGGCTAAGATAATATAATTGCTCCAAAATTAATAATCATATTAAAATTCTATCTAAGGAAAGAATGGTAGATGAAAGTCTAGACAGAACTCAAAAGAATGGTTATGAGTATTCAAAGATACAAATGAAATAAGTGAAAAAGGTAAATAAAAAAATTTATCGAATAAAAAAAATTATATCAATGAAAAAAAAATAAGTGAAATAAGGAAGGCAGTGGTTATTATAAAAGAAGAATTCCACAAACAGAAGTACTAAAGAAAAACAAGCTGAAACACTAGAGGGGAAAAAACATAGTAAGTCAAATAAAAGAACTCTGGAAAGTCTCATTAATATAATGGAAGAAAATAATATGTGCATGTTTGAAGACAAAGCAGAGAAATCAGAAGAATTCAACAAGGACAGAGATAAAATAAGAAGACCATGAAGATGGACACACAGACACACACATACACACAGACACAGACACAGACACACACACACACACACAAACACACATGCGCGTGCGCGCACATGCACATGTCACACCCAAATAATAGTTAAACAAGAAAGGAATAGGAAAGACAAATAGTACAAAATCAACAAAATGGCAGGAATCAATATACATCTTTCATTAATGACTCTGAATATTAATGGTCTTAATTTTTCCACACAAGGCAAAGGCTAGTATACTAAGCAAAAAACTAGGAACCATTTATTTGTTGACTCCAAAAACTTATTTCACCACAAAAGAAGTACACTTTTGAAGGACAGAAAAAGGTATTCAAGTAAATGCTCCTAGGAAAGAATCAGCTGTTGCTGTTCTAACATCTGACAAAACAGACTTCAAACAAACTCTAGTGGGAAAAGACACAGGCAGTCACTGATTAAGGAAAAATATATGTCAAGAACATAACAATTTTAAACCTTGTATGCGCCAAATACAGGAGCACACAATTTGTTACTAAAAACAAATGTAACTAGATGTAAAGTCACAGATCTGCAGGACAATAGTTGTGGGTAGCTTCAATACTCTTACCAATACGATAGTCAATCCCAACAAAAAATAGATAATCAGAATCAAATGAAGTCATAGATAAATGAACTTAACAAAAATCTACAGAATATTGCTGGATACAGAACAGCTGATGTAACTTTCTCTAAAATACAACATAGGTTAGGACAAAATGAAAGTCCTAACAAACACAGGAAAATGAGTAATTCTTTGTGTTCTATCTGATCACAATAGCTAACATTTCATACCAACAATAAGGAAAACTCTAGAACACACACAGACAATACAACTACAGTATGGTGCAAACAACACACTACAGAATGATAAAAGGTTCTTGAAGAAATCAAGAGATAAAGACACTCCTAGAGACAAATAAAATGAACACAACATACGGAGAAGTATGGGGTATGATGCTTGCAGCCCTCAGAGACAAGTGTAAAGTTCCACATGCTTACAACTAAGAAGTGAAGTGAATGAACAACATATCTTAGAGCTCCAGAGAAAGAACAAGACCCAAGTCAACAGACAGAGAGAAGTCACTCACAATCAGGGCAGATATTAGTTACATGGAAAGAAAAATAAAGATAAACAAGATAGATAAATCCCTAGCCAAAACTAACTAACAGAAAGAGAAGACCCAAATTAATAAAACTAGACATGAAAAGGGAACCATATAAGTGCAATTCAGGGAATCATTAGGCCTTATCTATATCTATATCCATATATATACATATATATACATATATATATACATATACATATATTCCCCTAAACTAGAACACCTAAAGCTCATGACCTACCAAGATTAAACTAAGGTGAGGCTGGCATGGTGGCACATACCTTTGATCCCATACTCCAAGGACAGGCAGACATTTGAATTCTAAGCTAGCCAGGGTTACTCAGGTTCTTGTTTTGGCTTTGTTTTAAAGAAAACATAGATAAAGTGATAATATTTAAAGAATAAACAACTTAACCTTGTGATGAACTATGATGATTTTTCGTAAAAAATGCTTTATAACCAGACAGTCTGTCATCAAACTTTGAGGATTTTCATCAACCTATAACAAGAAAACACAATGTTAACTCCAACAGTGCAAATGAGTCAAGTAGGCATTTCTCCCTATAAAAGTGGATATTTAGGTCAGTTTAGGTATATCCATGGAGACATAACTTGAAAAATGAGAAATGTATAAAAAAGGGAAGATAGGGAATTGACACTGATAGAAACCTACTTCAGCAGGGCAATGGTGGTGCATGCCTTTAATCCCACCACTCAGAAGGTAGAGGTAGGCAGATCTCTATGAGTTTGAAGCCAGCCTAGACTATAGAGTGAGTTCCAGAATAGCCCAGGCTAGACAGAGAAACCCCCACCCCTCCAAAAGAAAACCTACTTCATGGAACTTCAAAAGACAAAGGAATAAAAGATCTGTGTAAACCTACAATGCCAAAACCACTTTTTGGAACATATCTGGAGTAATTAAAACTGGAGATGAGTAATTCTATTGTTATTGTCTAATGTGCTTTAGGATGATCTGTATTAAGAGAAGTGAAGGGCTGGGGAGATGAGCAGTTAGTAAAGTGAGTGCTTGTAAACATGAAGATATTCTGTAGCAATTTCCTGGAGGTTGAAACTGCTGGGAGTAAGACTGTAGAGGGAAGCGCCTCAAGAAGTAAACAACTCAAAATAGCTTCAGGAAGTCCCTGAAACTGATCAGATGCACTAGACCCCTTCCTCCTCAAGAATAAACAGTAGAGACTGCGGAGATTCACCCTAGGACAGACCCCGCCACTTGAAAGAAAAGTAAACCAGCCAGGCTGGCTAGGAGAGGTTTAAGATAACTGAGCCACCTGGAAAGGACATACTCCAACCAGTCGAGCTGCCTGCAGGCTATGCAATGAGCTCCAGGTTCCAGCTTTTGTGAGCTGTTATCCATGCTGGGATTGGCCTCGGGGATGCAGCTGTTTTGAGTCATTTTTGCTCCAGTAACTCCTGACCCATATATAACTCTGTAAGTGTACACACAGCCATCTTAGGATCTTTTATCAACACAACAAGCACAGTCCACAGCCTATGACCAGCTCTTAAAGGGGGCAATTTACTATTCTCTGTTGACCTAATAAAATTTGCTTGGTGCTTCTAGTCTGATTAGATGCAGTACCTGTTTTCTGTTTCTTTCAGATCTCATATATCTAAATTATAAAATGTTTTATATTGTCATATAAATTACTTATTTCTCCTACTGAACTATGAACTAGGTATTTTTATAGACCCATATATGCAAATAAGTTACATTAGTGTTTTATTGATTCTTTGTGAATATTACATCATGCACTCCAATCTTACTCATTTTCCAGTCTTTTCATATTCGCCCTCCACCTTTGTAACCTCCCCTTACAAAAAAAATTAAAATTAAAACAAAATGAGCCAGGCACTGGTGGAACATACCTTTAGTCCCAGAACTTGGGAGGCAGAGGCAGGGGGATTTCTGAGTTCGAGGCCAGCCTGGTCTTCAGTGTGAGTTCCAGGACAGCCAGGACTACACAGAGAAACCCTGTCTCAAAAAAACAAAACAAAACAAAAAACTTGCCATGGAAGCCTCGGTGTGTCATAGTGTATCACATTCTATACACTATGTGTATTGTACCCCTTTTGTTCAAACAGCTGTACTTGCAAATGTTTACTGCAATGAGTCATTAGTTTGGTTCGAAGCCTCTGGCTTCTGCTACAGCATCAATACTGGACCCTCATGAAGACTCCTCTCAGATATCCCACTGTTGTCCTGACACTGGAAGTCTTGAAACTTTGGATCTGTAGATCTCCCCCTTCATGTGCTACAGCAGCTCATATGTGGGGTAGATGTTAGAGAGTAGGCCATTTCAAAGCCCTGGATCTGGGCCTGGGTGGTATTCCAGTTGGTCAGCCTGACAGCTCTCCCTTGCCCACATCATCAGGGCTAGCTCTCCTGGTCTGCCCAGGCAAGGGGGTGTGGTCAGCTCTCCTGCATCAATGTTGCCATCATGGAGTGGTGATAGGGTGAGACCAGCTCAGCACAGACATCATCATGGCCCAGATCACAAATGTCAGCATGGCCTTTGGTGGTAACATGGGCCACAGACATTGACACAGATCCCTGCTCAGTAGAGCTATGGACTCAGACATGGTTCTTGGTGGCAGCACTGGCCCAGGCGGACATCACCATGGCCTCTCATATCAGGCTGTTCCTCACTACTGTGGCATTCCTGTTCTGCCTCTCTTGATAGCCACCCCACTTCTATTTCTCTCCCATTTCTCTACCACATACTTGCTCATCTTCGTGGCATCCACCCTGGAGCAGCAGGCTGGGCCTGTGGCCTCTGGCTGTCTTCTGACCTAGCCTGTGCCTCCTATGTTCAGAGTGAAGTGGAAACTTAGAGGGTTCTTTGGAAAGTCTGTTGGATGGTGTTTTGCTAGGGCAAACATGTGAAGGACAGTCTAGCTGAAGTGGACACAGGTGAGAGACTAAGGCAGACTCCTGAAGGAACATTTCGCTGAAGCAGACACAGGTGAAAGGATGTTCTGCTAAAGCAAGCACATGAAAGGGCACGTGATGAAGGATTCTTCACTAACAACACACATGTATTGGTCCATCTTACATTATGTAGTCGAGCTGCTTTTGTTGGTACTTCATAAAGAGAAACACACCAAAAAACTTCCGGTGGTCTGCTACAGTTTCTTGCAACTTCCATGGACTCAGGCTGACATCCAACAGTGATGTCAACTGAGGCGAGACACTTGCTGAGGTGAGACACATGCTGAAGCAAGGCACGTGGAGGGCATGTGATGCTTAGAGAGAGTATAAAAAGGACTTGACAGTAATGGGGGCTAAACTAGGCTTGTTTACAGATCTAGCTGTACAATGCATTGGTCTTATGTCTTCCGATGATCTTTGCTTTGCTGAAAGATCACTTTGCTGATCTTCACTTCCCTTAGCTGAGGCTGAGGCTGAGGCCTGGCTGTCTTTACTAGGTAGTGCCACCGCTGCTGCTGACCCAATTCTACTGAACTGTATTGCTGATACTTCTGTGAGGTGTTTGCAAGTGACTTGAGCTGCTGCTGCTGCTGCTGCTGCTGCTGCTGCTGAAACCTATGAACTGAACGGCCGATTTCCATACAACACAGATAACAGTTGTTCCAAAGAACCCTTTCTAAACTGGTCCACTTCCCACATACCCTTTCTTTTCTACTACCTCTGGTGGGTGGTGGGCTAAAAGGGAGGTTAAAGCATTTAAGAACCATCATTAAAAATAGGTTTTGAAAAATATTAAAGCTACAAATAAGTTTACTGACAACTATATACAGAAGCATAGCAACTTAGCTATACCACCAAAGAAAATGTTTTCCCCTTACCCAACCACCATTGACTGCTTATGGATCCTCAGGGAGGGGGAGGACCTTGTGGGCCCTGCTTAGAAGTTTACTTTCAAACATAAACTAATACAGTCATGTTTCCTGTACTAGTCTCCAGGAGAAAGTATCAGTTTCTCTTTTTCCTCTTCCTCCTTGTTAGGTACAGGTAAAATAGATAGTGATGATGATGATGATAGACAGGCAGACAAAAAGAAAGATCTATATATACTCACATGCAAAGGGATAAATATAGATGTGTGTGTGTGTGTGTGTGTATATATATATATATTTCTTCCTCTTATATAATACATCCCAACTACAATTTCCCCTCCCTCTTTTCCTCCCAGTCTCTCCTACCTCCCCTATCCTCCAGATCCACTCCTCCTCCATTTCCCTTCAGAAAAGGGCAGGCCTCCCAGGGATGCCAACCAAACATGGCATATCAAGTTACAATAAGACTAGGCACATCCCTTCCCATTAAGGCTGGACAAGGAAACCCAATTGGAGGAAAAGGGTCCTAAAAGCAGGTAAAACAAAGATAGCCCTGCTCCCACATTGTAACATATATGCTGAGGGCCTAGGTCAGACCCAGATGGGTTCCGTGATTGTTCCTCTCTGTGAGCCCCAATATACCCTAGTTAGTTGCTTCTGCGGGCCACTTTCTTGTGGTGTTCTTGATCCCTCTGGCTTCTCCTCTTTCTCTCTCTTCTGTAGTATTTCCTGAGCTCTACTTAATGTTTGCTGTGGGTATCTGCATTTGCGCCCATCAGTCGCTGGACAAAGCCTCTCTTTTTTTTTTTCTTTTCTTTTCGTTTTTTTAAAATTTTCTATATTCTGTGTTTACATTCAAAATGATTTCCCCTTTCCCGGTTCCCCCCTCCCTATATGTCCCATAAGCCTTCTTCTCTCTACCCATTCTCCAATCACCTCCCTCCTTTTTCTCTGTCCTGGTACTTCCCTACAATGCTCGGATCAAGCCTTTCCTGGATCAGGGCCCTCTCCTTACTTCTTCATGGGAGTCATTTGTTATGCTAATTGTGTCTTGAGTATTCAGAGCTTCTGGGCTAATTAATATCCACTTATCAGTGATTGCATTCCATGTGTATTCTTTTGTGATTGGGTTACCTCACTTAGGATGATATTTTCCAGTTCCAACCATTTGCCTAAAAATTTCATGAATTCATTGTTTCTAATTGCTGAGTAGTATTCCACTGTGTAAATATATCACATTTTCTGTATCCATTGAGGGACATCTGGGTTCTTTCCAGCTTCTGGCTATTATAAATAAGGCTGCTATGAACATAGTGAAGCATGTGTCCTTATTGCATGCCTGGGAATCCTCTCGGTATATGCCCAGGAGAGGTATAGCAGGGTCCTCCGGAAGTGTCATGTCCAGTTTTCTGAGGAACCGCCACACTGATTTCCATAGTGGTTGTACCATCTTGCAATCCCACCAGCAGTTGGAGGAGTGTTCCTCTTTCTCCACATCCTCGCCAACACCTCCTGAGTTTTTAACCTTAGCCATTCTGACTGGTGTGAGGTGAAATCTCAGGGTTGTTTTGATTTGCATTTCCCTAATGACTAATGATGCTGAGCATTTCTTAAGGTGCTTCTCGGCCATTCGAATTTCTTCAGGTGAAAATTCTTTGTTTAGATCTGGACAAAGCCTCTCTGATGATGATTATGTTAAGCTCCAGTCTACAAGTTCAGCAGAATACCTTTAGGAATCATTTCATTGACTTTTGTTTTCAGGTCGTGTTGGGTGCTATCCTACTTCTCTGGGCTATCCAGCTTCTGGTTCCTAGCACTCCAGGCAGTGTCAGGCATGGGCTCCCTCTTGTGGCATGGGTCTGAAGTTGGATCAGTCATTGGTTTGCCATTCCCACAAGTTCTGTGCCAATTTTATCCTAGTACATCTTGCAGGTAGGACAAATTGTAGGTTGAAGGTTTTATAGCTGGGCTGGTGTCCCAACCCCTCCACTGGAAGCCTTGCCTAGTTACAGAAGATGGCTGGTTCAGGCTCTGTATCCCACATTACTAGGAGTCTTAAGCTAGGGTCACCTTGTAGACTCCTAGGAGTTTCCATTGCACTAGGTTTCTACTTCATCCCCCAAATGCCCCCCTTCCAGTTGTCTCTCTCTCAGTACTCTCTCTCTCTCCAGCCTACCTGATCCCTCCAGTTCCCATCCCCACCTACCCACAGTCCACCCACCAAATCTATCCTAATCCCCTTTCTCAGCAGATCCATATGTCCCACCCACCCTGAGCCCTCCTCGTTACTTAGCTCCTCTGGGTCTGCAGATAGTAGCACGATTATCATTTACACAACAGCTAATATCCACTTATAAATGAGTACATACTATGTGTGTCTTTCTGGGTCTGGGTTACCTCATTCAGGATGATTTTTTCCTAGTTTCATCTATTTTCCTGCAAATTTCATGATATTTTTTAACAGTGGAGTAATACTCCATTATGTAAATTTACATTTTCTTTATCCATTCTTCAGTTCAAGGTTTCTATTCCTGCACAAAACATCATGACCAAGAAACAAGCTGGGGAGGAAAGGGTTTATTCAGCTTACATTTCCACATTGCTGCTCATCACTAAAGGAAGTCAGGACTGGAATTCAAGCAGGTCAGGAAGTAGGAGCTGATGCAGAGGCCATGGGGGGATGTTTCTTACTGGCTTGTTCCCCTTGGCTTGCTCAGCTTGCTTTCTTATAGAACCCAAGAGATAGTACCACCCCTTACTTGTGTTTTTGATGACAGTTGTAAGGTGGAACCTCAAAGTAGTTTAATTTGCATTTCCTTGATAGCTAAGGAAGTCGAACATTTCTTTGTTTCTTGTCTTTTTGAAATTCATTTTTTGAGAATTCCCTGCTTAGATATGTATCCCATTTTTTGTTTTGTTTTGTTTGTTTTGGTTTTTTGGATTTTGGTTTTTTTCGAGACAGGGTTCCTCTGTATAGCCCTGGCTGTCCTGGAACTCACTCTGTAAACCAGGCTGGCCTCGAACTCAGAAATCCACCTGCCTCTGCCTCCCAGAGTGCTGGGATTACAAGTGTGCACCACCACTGCCCAGCCCATGTATCCCATTTTTAATTGGTTTATATGATTTGTTGGTGTCTAGTTTCTTGAGTTCTTTGTGTATTGTGCATATTCACTCTCTATCAGAAGTACACCTGGTGAAATTTTTCCCATTCTGTAGGTTGCTGTTTTGTCCTATTGATAGTACCCTTTGCCTTACAGAAGCTTTTCAGTTTCATGAGGTCCCACTTATTAATTGTTGATCTTAGTGTCGGCACAACTGATGTTCTCTTCAGGAAGTTGTCTCCTGTGCCAACATGTTCAAGGCTATTCCCCACTTTCTCTTCTATCAGGATTAGTGTATCTGAATTTTATGTTGAGGTCTTTGATCCACTTGAACTTGAGTTTTGTACAGGTGTACATACCACATCCAGTTTGACCTGTCTCATTTCACATTGTATATTTGTATGTACACATGCATATCTCCATATATACACATATATATATACATATCTCCATATCTCCATATATACACATACATGCATATTGCCATCTATTTTATCATTCAGTACTATTCTAAAAATAAGTATAAAACTGGATGAAGTTCTTGTCTGTTTGTTTATGTTTGTTTAGTCCTGGCTGTCCTGGAACTCACTATGTAGCCTAGGTTGGCCTTGAACTCAGAGATCTTCCTGCCTCTGCCTCCCAAGTGCTGGGAAAAAAGACAAAGGCTACCACACTTGGTTTAAATCTGGATAAATTTCTTTGTAAGATGAGGTTTTGCCGGGCAGTGGTGGCACATGCCTTTAATCCCAGCACTTGGGAGGCAGAGGCAGGCAGATTTCTGAGCTTGAGGCCAGCCTGTTCTATAGAGTGAGTTCCAGGATAGCCAGGAGAAACCCTGTCTCAAAAAAAAAAGATAAAGTTTTATGAAATCATACTGCACTGGAAGGATTTGTTACCCAACCTAATGCAGAGAGTCATATAAACATCAAAGTCACAATCTCTTTTTACATGAGACATTTCCCAGAGATTAATTTTCTTCATATGACCAAGTTAAATAGATCATTTAGTATAGTCTTTTTATGAGTGTTTCAACTGATGTTTGGAGTAAATCTTGCTACTTGATACCACACACACACATACACACACACACACACACACACACACACACACACACACACACACCTCTTCAATCCTACAATGAAATATTTGGCATTCTCTTATCACTCTCTTTATTTAAATACCTTTTAAATAGCTATATGATATTAGAAACAGGGAGATGTAATAGAAACGATGCTTTAAGGAAGTCCTTGCTCCTTCTAGGACTGTTAACTATTTTACCTCTCATCTCCAGGCTTACTCCTGGTCACTAAACTCACAGATCTCCTCTGTGCTTCAAGTATCATTTCACATTCAAGTACCTGACCAAGGAGCTAAGCGTTTATGTAGCTCAGTGACTGACTGTTCATCCAGCATTCTTAAGGCCCTGGGTTCAACCCCCAGACACTAAAAATATTTTGCCTGTCAAGAAGATGATCATATTAAGCAACAATTTAGTCTTAATTTCATGACCTCTTCAAAGACCATGATCTTCATTTCCACTCATTTTTAACTATTTCCATAGTTACATCTTAGAACTGATTCTGAATACTTTAAACAAGCGGTTCTAAACTTTCCTGTGTTAGTCAGGGTTTCTATTTCTGTACAAACATCATGACCAAGAAGCAAGTTGGAGAGGAAAGAGTTTATTCAGCTTACACTTCCAAATTGCTGTTCATCACCAAAGAAAGTCAGGACTGGAACTCAAGCAGGCCAGGAAGCAGGAGCTGATGCAGAGGCCATGGAGGGATGTTACTTACTGGCTTGCTTCCCCTGGCTTGCTCAGCTTGCTTTCTTATAGAACCCAGGACTACCAGCCCAGGGATGGCACCACCCACAAGGGGCTCTTCCCCCTTGATCACTAATTGAGAAAATGCCCCACAGCTGGGTCTCATGGAGGCACTTCCCCAATTGAAGCTCCTTTCTCTGTGATAACTCCAGCTTGTGTCAAGTTGACACACAAAACCACCCAATACACTTCCTAATGTCACAACCCTTTAATAAAGTTCTTCATGTTGTGGAGATCCCCAAACATAAACTTTACTAACTTTAATTTTGTTACTCTTATGAATCATAACATAAATATCTGATATGTGACCCCTGTGAAGGTGTCACTTGACACCACTATGGGTTTCAACCCACAGGTTGAGAACTACTGCTTTAAACCAAAGTGCCTCACTCATATGAAAAAGATACACACCAGTGATTGCCAGTGGCTTCTTTCATAAGCCAAATTACACGTACTCTAAATGTCACATATGTACTCTAAACATCTGATTTAATCACACGTAGATTTTTGTAGGGAAATAGATTTGCAATAGAAAAAAGAGAAACTTTAATATTTTTTCAAGCATCATAACCAACCATGTCCCAAGTTTATCTGATCTAAATTCAAATCTACTTTTCAGTATCTCAAGACCTCTAGACCAAGAGCCCTTCTGGTTGGGTTAGGTGCCCTTCCTCTGTGCTAGGCAGCACTCAGTGCTTTCCTCATTAGGGCACACATCACATTGCTCTGTAATATTTGTTGACATATGCACCTTTCCTTTACATTCCAAGTTCCTTAAAATCAAACACCACATCCTAAGAATGTGTACCCATGAGACTATTCAAGTGTGACTAATCTGAACAGACACTGGCTTCTAAATGAACAAATACTGAGCTAGCATTGACCTGTATGAATCAGACGGATTAAGCTCTAATTCTTCCACTTCCGGATGACACTAGGAAAGTCGGCCCAATGCTCTGAATCTCAATTTTGTCATCTGTAAAGTGGAGAGATAATCCTTATTCTACCTATTTCATAGCGGTGTCAGAGCCCAGAGTATTCGTGTTAGTCATGTGTGTCATCCCTTGCTCCAACTGACTCACGTGCTCTTGTTTCTTAGCATTGCTTTCCTTGGTTCACTGGAATCACCTTTTTATTGCTTCTTGACATCAGCAGTTCAGAGCTGACTAACCATTAATTGCTCTGGACTGTTTACTTTTCATTCCCCTAAGAAGATAAGGCACAGACAGGGTATCAGCTGTCCTGATACCGTGCATGTTCTGTCCCCAAGGAAAATGTAGTTATTCAAATATGGGAATTATTTCCCAGAACTTCCTGGAAAATTTTGGTTTTCGGCTGTTTGGAGAATAGTTCTTATAAAACTCAAGCCAGCCTAAAACCTGCGATGTTGCTGAGGATGCCTCTGGACTGATCTCTTGCCTCCACCTTCCAAATGCTGGGACTGCAAACGTATGCCACCAAGCCTGGCCTAGGAAGAATTCTTAAATTATTCTAATTCTTTAGATCTCTATTACTTTCAATTAAGGAAAGATGGGAGACCAGAAAATCATTAAAGATAATATAGAAGGCAATTATTCTCATAAATCTGGACTATAAAGAGATCTATAAACCAACTAAATAAAAATTTGTTTAAATGAGATTTTTGTTGAAAATATTTATTTTCATTAACACATTTATTTATCATCTGTGTGCATGTGTGCACACATCACACCATATGTGTGGAGGTCAGAGGATAATTTTGTGTTGTGGGTTCTCACTTTCTACCTTGTAGAACACAGAGAACAAACTCAAGTCATCAGGTGTGGTGGCAGGTGCCTTTCCCCATGAGTCATCTTACTGACTCTGGAATTCAAGTTTCATTCATTTGAAAGACCCACCACCCTGTCTCCAGTGTCCAGTTGATGTCTTAGCTTCCAAAGTACAGGGAGTACAGACACAACCATCACAGCTGACCCAGACGGCATCTTGATCTTGAATTTCTAGTCTACAAAACTGTGAGAAAATAAATCTTGGTTCCTTAAGCCACCCAGTCTATGGTATTTTGTATAGAAGCTTAGACTAAAGCAGCCCCAAGAGCAACTAATTATCAGCCTCTCAGTAGAACACAGATACCAGGATTTGGGGAGCTCCTGGATGATTTAATGTCTGCACAGCTTCTTTATCTTACTTTACCTTCAAACTATGACAGAACCAGGCTTTATTTACTGTAACTGTATAAAAATAAGTCAAATAATCAGTATATATAGAACTACAACAAAACTTACCTCAAAAGTCATCTGGCAGGGTGCTGTGCCTGATGTATCTTGAGAACAGCCCACCTCCTCTGAAGCCAGAGTCAGTTTTGCAGAAAGCCTGGGCATCATAGGCTGTATTTCTATATAAGAAGGAATACCAACAAATCAGAACAGCATCAGGAGCCAAGAAGGCCTTTTCCTGATGAAAGATTACCTGCAAAAAGCAAAATATGGGAACTGGTTAGACATCAGCAAATTGTTTTAACATTTAGAAGTACTTTCTAGAGGAAAGAAAGCTAATCTCATATTTATAATTTTTTTTAGATTGGTTAAACTGATCTGAAATTTCAGTTTCCATAAAGTCACCTCCAGTGCTGACATTCTAGCTGATAGTTCTGCATTTTTCGGCAAATCAGCTTATTGCTTAATAAACGTAAGTCCATTAAAGGAATTAATTTAGAGCTGAAAAACTGAAAAGTTCAAGAATGACTGTTTCAGGTATGTGCTTTTTAAACTATTGTAGCCCTTAACAAGAGTCAAATTCTCACTAATTTTAATTTTAGACTTGGTGTCTTTGTGTTTCATGTGTGTTGACTCAGAGTTATCTTTCCACAAAGCAGCTGGGAGGGGCATGGATTATCTATCCACAGCAAAAAGAGTATCACAGTATGCACCATCTTTCTTTTTTTCCTGTACCTGAGTATAGTGGCTATTCCTGGTTGTCAACTTGACTATATCTGGAATGAACTACAATCCAGAATTGGAAGGCTCACCTATGATCCTAATCTGGAGGCTGAGAGATACAAGTTTCTGACCTGGATCTTGGCATGAAGATCTTGAAGCCTAGTGGCTATGAATTCAAGATTAAGACAGTTTCAAGGAGTTCAAGGTCATCTGGGATTAAAGGCCTGGTATCACACACCTTTAATCTGGACCACACCCTCTGCTGGAGATCTACATAAGGACATTGGAAGAAGGAAGACTCTCATTCTCCTTTGCCTGCTTGCCTCGTGGGACTGAGCATCTGCTAGATCCTTGGACTTCCATCCACAGCTGCTGCTGACCATTGTTGGGGAACTGGACTGCAGACATTAAGTCATCAACAAATTCTCTAACTATATAGAGACTACGCATACATTCTGTGACTCTAGAGAACCCTGACTAATACATTGAGTTACAAACCAAAACAAAAACCTCCCACTTTAATAAAACAGTCCCCTGCAGAACAATCAAGAATAAAGCCACTATAACAAGTTAATTCAACTTTAAAAGTCTAATCACAGTAAATCCACCTTGAAATCATAATGATTTAACTATTTAAAAAAGTGTTTTCCCAAGATATAACCCTCGATATTCATTTTAACAGGGTACATTCTGTTATCATTGTGTTCTCTGAATGTAATTCTGCCCACAAAGCCCTGAATAAAATGGCAGCAAGGTCATACCACACAGAAGCTCAGTGACCTTGCCACTGAACCCAGATACTCTGCATCAGTCTTTATGATACCAGTGACTAACTGCCTTATTTGTAGAAACTTCCCTTTTCTAATTCAATTACTTTTCTGTAAAATAAGGAACAACTGTTTAAAATAGTAAGATAGTACAGAAATGAAGGGAGCATCTATGCAGGAGAAAAGGGGTTGTAAATGTCTCTGAATTCTTTAGAATAATCTTAATAACCATTTAAAATAAAGTGTGCTAAAAAATCAAAATAAATTGTGTACTTTTTAAGAAGTCTACTCCAAACATCTCAGTCTACACACCAAAAAGGAAATGAGCAAGCAAACAAGATATAAATAGAACAGCTTGAGTTAAATATATAAAGGTGAAAGAATCAGAAATATTATTTCAAGAAAAATTGAACCTATGCTGAAATCTGATGTTCATGGTCAAATATACACTATAAAACAAATACTTTGAAATTTAATAAAGACACATTCATGGTGGGGGGAAGAAAAGGAAAAAGAAAATGTAATAATCCAGAATGGATAACAAAAAGAAAGAGGCTTATTTGCTAAGCCTGACAAACTGGGTTCAACCCTGGGTCCTGCATTTTGGAGAGAGTGGAATCAGACAAGTTTCCCTCTGACCTCCACACGTGTACCAGGGCACGAGGAAGCATGGCCTGCTCACTTGAGAGATAGCTAGATCAAAGGAAACTGGTAGTCACATCACTGCTGTGTGACAAAGGCTTTAGCCATGTTATGTAAGCAGCCACAGGACTCAGAACTATACAGTGCAGGTGGTGAGATGCAGGAGCTTTACATGTCACTACCAAGGTAAAGTACAATCCAAGGCATTCACCATTCAAGCATGCAAGGCTGGCGCTCAGCAACCCTGAGGACCTCTGACCTACCAGGTGTCAACATGAGATATCTTCAAGCTAAACAGATCATGGGCAACTGACTCTAAATTACCAAGCAATGATGCTTGATACCATCAAAGTTGTAATACAGCAAGCAAACGTACCTGAGAAATAAAGAGAAACTGTAAAATAAAGATCTATACCTTTAACAAAGAAAAAGAAGCCATGAAACAAGAATCCACCATAATAAATCTAACCAAAACTAACAGAGAAACATTTTTAGAAATCTTGGAATTTAAAGATACGTTTGAAATTAAAACCTTATAAATGGGGGTCTGGAGAGATACTACATGGTTAAGAGCACTTACTGCTCTTGCAGCGGCCTGGATTTGATTCCTGGCACCCGCATGATGACTCAAAACCATCTATAACTCCAGTTCCTGGGGCTCTAATGCCTTCTTTTGACCTCTACAGATATCAATCACTAATGAGATATAGATAATACATGCAGACAAAACACCTACACATAAAATAAACAAATGTAATACAAATAAATCTTTAAAAATACTTATAAATGGTTGATTATGAATAATAACACAAAATGGAACTCAAATATCTACCGAACGATAAGTACTGGGCTTAACAAAATGTAAGCTATAACTTCAACCATAAAAAGAAAGTACACACTGGCTAGTCAACTTGACATATAAACTAGAGTTATCTGAAAGGAGAGAGGCCTAATTGAGAAAATGCCTCCAAAAGATCTGGCTGCAAGGTATTTTCTAATTTATTTATTGATGGGGGAGGGTCTAGCCCATTGTGGGTGGCACCATCCCTGGACTAGTTCGTCCTGGGTTCTGTAAGAAAGCAGGCTGAACAAGCCAGTCAACAGCATCCCTCTATGACTTCTATATCAGCTCCTGCCTCCAGGCTCCTGCCTCCAGGCTCCTGCCTTGTTTGAGATCCTGTCCAGACTTCCTTCAATGATAACAGTGACATGCAAGTGTAAGCCAAATAAACCCTTTCCTCCCCAACTTGCTTTTTGTCATGGCATTTCGTTATAGCAATAGAAACACAAAGACACACTGTAACATAGAAAATCCTAATAAATCATGCCTAAACACTAGATATAAAAGGCTATGTGTCATATCCCACAATGTTCAAAATTGTAAATCAATAGAGGGGAAAAAATTAATGTTGCCAAGGCACAGGGATTTAGGGCAAGTAGAATGATTACTGTTGTAGAATTTTTTTAGGTGAAGAAAATATTGGAATTAGATAATACTCATGATTAGATGATAATTGAGAGCATATGATTAGATAATGAATTAGATAATTATTGAAATATATGAAAAACAGGTGAACATCGAAGCATCAAAAACAGCATATTATGACATGTGGAATTTATAACAATCAAGAATAAAATAAAAGAAATTAAGATAGTTCCAAGAGAAGTAATGACAAAATTATTATAAAACAAAGACACATATAAGTTACTATTTGAACAAGCTAACCAGGTACAAAGTCTAATTTTCTAAAAAACAAAGCAGGTTGGTGGGATGGTTCTGCAGGCTTGCCCTGCAAGCCTGACCACAGGAATTATATCCTTGGATCCCATATTGGAAGGATAACCGACTCTAGATAGTTGTTCTCTAACCTCCACCAACAGGCCACACCTGGAAAAGCCTTTACCCAGCAGGGATAAGATTTCCCTGTGTCCCCACAGATGAAGCCCCTTCTCCCCTAGTCTTTCTCAGACTACATACTAGAGCCCCTCCCTGGGGCTGAGGGCCATTAAGGTAGAGTTACCCTACAATATGTGGTGGAAGCAGCTGGATACTCAACTGAGTGTCAGGACACTGCCTCTCTGTGAGGAGTGTAAACAGTCAGCAAGCCTAGCTGGAACAATCCTTTTGCAAAGGGCACAGCTGAATTTCCCAAGATGGCAGTTGCTTGGCTTGGAGGACAGTCATAATAGACACATAAAAATACAATAATACAATAAAATGTTTAAAAAAGTCACTTATCACTGGTGAGCTGGCTCAGCGGTGAACAGCACTGACTGCTCTTCCGGAGGTCATGAGTTCAAATCCCAGCACCACATGGTGGCAACAAACAAAAAGAAGTCACATATCTAAACATATCACAACAAAACTCATAATAACAAAGATAAAGAAAGAACCCTAAAAGTCATGGGGACCATAAATAAAATGAATCAAAAGAAACACAAGCTAGGGCCAGGGCAACAGCTAGCTCAGGCACTTGCTGTGCAAGCCTGGTAACCTGAGTTTGATCCCCAGGATTGTATCTTCCATCAGGAAAGGTGGAAGGAGAGAGCCAATTTCCCAACCTTGTACTCCGATCTCTGTATTTATGCCACTGCACGAACTACCCCCACCACTCACCCCACCTGGCAACAGACTCAATAATATGAGAGGCAGAGGCAAAGAGGGATGTTAGATTTCTTATCAGCAAAACTTAGTGCAAAAGGATGATCTGGTACTTGCACCTTCAAAGATAAGAAAAGTAACTTTGATTCTGGACCTTCTTCCCTCCCCACTCTTTTTTTTTTTTTTTTTTTTTTAAGTATTGTGGATAGAACTCAAGATCTCACAGATGCTATGCAAAAAAATGTTCTATCCCTAAACAACACCCTCAACTTCTTATTCATAATATTCTTGGTATGGACTTTAAAATACATGTGTGCAAGAACACATGTGCCCATAGGCCAGCTGAGGGTGTCAGGTATCCTGCTCTATTCCTTTCTACCTTAGTCTCATGAACCAGTTCTTACCCTGAATCTGGAGCTAGATTAGCAGCTAGCAAACCCCATATCCTCCTGTCCTATAGTGACAGGGTTATGGAAGAATAACTTTTTGCATGGGTTCTGGGGATTCTTACTCAGGTTCTCATTGAATCTCTTCCCTAGCTACATATGGACTTTTAAGATAGGTAACTACCATTAAAAAATAAGAAACTTAGGATGGACTGCTCTTCCAGAGGTCATGAATTCAATTCCCAGCAACCACATGGTGGCTCACAACCATCTGTAATGAGATCTGATGCTCTCTTCTGGTATGTCTGAAGACAGCTAGAGTGTATTCATATATAATAAATAAATAAATCTAGAAAGAAAGAAAGAAAGAAAGAAAGAAAGAAAGAAAGAAAGAAAGAAAGAAAGAAAGAAAGAAAGAAAGAAAGAAATTGGGATAGAGAAATGGGTCAGCCGTTAAAAGTAAACACACAACCAAAAATACAAAAACCAACAAACAAAAAACTCAGAAGAACACTTGGTTACCATGTATAATGTCATTGGTTCAATTTATAGCCCATGCAGAGAAAAGGAAGGAAGGGAGGAGGGAGAGAAGAAGGGAGGGGAAATAGGGAGAAGGGAAGGGCGAGGGAAAGCAAGAAAGGGGAGAGAAGAGAAGAGCAGAGAATAAAAGAGGAGAGGGGAGGGGAGGAGATTGATTTTAAATATTTATCAGGGGTCAGAGAGATGGCTCAGCAGGTAAAGACACTTGCAACTTGAATTTGATTTCTGGAACCCATATGGTAGATGGAGAGAATATAGACTCTGATAAGTTACTGACTTCCACATGTATACCTTACACAAAACAAATGAAAAAAAAAGATTACTTTTAACAAGTCCTTATGCTAAGTACCACTAAACCAATCAGCACAGCCATTTAAAAAGAACTGATGCTATCAGGCAGGAGAGTCAGGTGCTCACCCACCTTTAGTTTCAGCACTTGGGAGGTAGAGGCCAGCCTGGTCTAAAGACTGAGTTCCAGGACAGCCAAGGCTACAAAGAGAAATCCTGTCTTGAAAAAAATTTTGATACTTTTTCAGGTCATATAAAGGAAGAAAATGGGATATTATCAATTAAACTACCTCTTCATATAGCTCTTTAATGATTAAAGATGATGGAAAAACTTTAATTGTGTGCCAATATAAACACCCACCAAAACAATTTCTTGGGACCTCTCTAGCAATGAAGGTACAGAATTGGAGGTACAGAATGACACTAAGTCAAATGACTGTGGAAAGTGCTTGATTTTCCTTAAACTTATGACTTGAAATGTATAAAAGCAAGACTTAAAAAGAACAAGGTCAAGATGACTCATCTGATAAAATAAAAAATCAATATCCTTCAGAGGAAGATAACAGGATATAGAATATGACTGTGCATTGCCTGTTATAAAATTGTACAAGCCAGATGTGGTAGCACATGCCTGCAATCCAGTGGTTCTCAAGTGGAGACCTCTTTGGGATCAAGTATCAGATGTTTACATTATAATTCATAGCAGTAGCAAAAATAGTTATGAAGTAGCAATGAAATAATTCTGTGGTTGGGGGTCATAACAACATGAGTACTGTATAAAGGGTCACAGTGTTAGGAAGTTTGAGAACCACTGCTGTAACCCTAGCACTACAGAGGCTGAGGTCAGAGCATTTCTTCAGGTTTGAGGACATTCTGGCATACTTGGTGAATACCAGGTCAGCCAGGACTATAGCATGGAACCTGATCTAGCACCAAACAAATAAATACAAAATTGTAAAATATGCACAAAAGGTAATATAAACAAGAAAATACCAGTGATCACAAGTCAAAGAAAGCAGTGGTGATACACACCTGTAACAACACCACTTGGCAAGAGGATTGCCATGAGTTTCAGATCAACCAAGACATGTGTTGTGTGACTGAGAGAGAGACAGCGACAAAGAGAGACACAAAGACACACACACACAGACAGGCTCAGACAGAAAGAGGTGATCAACAGAAACAGGGCTTGGTATGGTACAGATCAGTCAATGCCCCTACCAAGGGCTCAGCATTGCTACCAATGCTCCACACCAGCCTCATGGTCCTTGATGAATCAGTTTCTTTCTTAGATCTCCTCTACACACAGTCCAGTCTGAGCCTGACAACTGGGGACACTGCTTCCCACATCCTGTTTCCTTAGTGGCATTTCCAGTCCCTAATATTCATAGGGACCTCTTTAGTAATCATCCTGGAATTTTGGTTGCTTTAAAATAAACCACAGAAATATTACAAAAATGTTTTTGTTTTAATCCCAGGTGTGAGAATTTGAGCTGTTTTAGACTGTCTGCAGCAGATATGATTTGCCTCATGCTCTAGCAGAAACATGATTTTGCCAGCTGTAGATAGTTTCTGTGATTGTGTGATGTTTGAAATTCTAGGGACTAGAGCAGACATTACATGCCCCTAGGAACTTGATGCCCCTAATTAGCTTCTTTGCTGCGTGTCTGGAAGACTTTTCTAGCTCCAACAGCTACAGGGCTGAATATTCTCTGATTACCACCATCTGCAGCTGCAGGTTTAATCTTCACCATCAGGATATAAATTTCTTCTTGTTTCGTTTTTGCGTATGACCATGACCAACCAACAACCCAATAACTCTGTCTCTTGGGACCCTAACATTTACAATCCCTTTGAGAGGCAGCCTTACCTTAGTTAAATGTCTCACTAATCTCTGCACTGTCATAAGCCTTTAGGGTCAAACCATGTTGAAATTCCCTCTGCAGGGAGGTGGTGGCCCATGTCTTTAATCCCAGGACTGATAAGGCAAGGCAGGCAGATTTCTGTGGCCAGCCTGGTCCTCAAATTGAGTTCCAGGACAGACAGAGCTACACAGAGAAAATCTGTCTTGAAAAAATTAAATAAAAATAAAAATTCCTTCTGCAACCCCCATAAACACACACTACACCATTGTTCTACACAATATCTACCCCTCTCTTCAGGTCCAAATAAGAGAACCTTGATTCTATCAAAGTTCATTCTGGGGAACCAATGAGTTTATTGGGTTTTTTACAGAGCAGAAATGAGGGGTTACTTAAAGGAGTGTGGGTACTCCTGGAAAGCCTTTACCCAGCAGGAATGTTGGCTTTTCCCCTCTAGTCTTCCCATCCTATATACTCTAGCCCCTCCCTAAGGCCTCATGCAATAAAGGCCAACTTTGTCGCATCTGTCATAGGGAGCAACTGAGTACTCATGTGAGGGAATAGTGACCTTTTTGGCCCCTCTATGAGGAGGTGTAAACAGTCAACATGCCCATAACTGCCCATATCCATCTGGGACAGATAATCCTTTTTCAAGGGGCACACGTGATGTGGTGGTTCAAATACGAATGGCCTCCATAGACTCATGGGTTTGAATGCTTGGCCCATGGGGAGTGGCACTATTAGATGTGGCCTTGTTGGAGGACGTGTGTCACTGCGGAGGTGGGCTTTGAGATTTTCTAGTGCTTAAGTTCCACCCAGTATGGAACTGTCTCCACCTGGCTGCCTTTGGACCAAGGTGTAGAATTCTTGGCTCCTCCAGTCTGCTTGGATGCTTCCCACCATGATGATAATGGACTAAGCCTTTGAAACTGTAAGCCAGCTCCAATTAAATGTTGTCCTTTATAAGAGTTGCCTTTTTAAGAGTTGGTTGTGTTGTCTTTTCACAGCAATTGAAACCCTAAGGCAGGTAAACTCTCCAAGATAGCAGTTCTTGGCTCAGAAGACAGTTATGCACAGCAGATGCTAAATTCAGGGCAGACTTTAACGTTTCTATTATAGATGTGTTCATTTATAAAAGATAGTTCCAATTAAGTGTTATCTTAATTAATGCACAGACTCAGGAGCAAAAGCAAAGAATGCTTTTGGGTTTTTGACACAGGGTTTCTCTGTGTAGCCCTGGCTATCCTGGACCTCACCCTGTAGAACAAACTGGCCTCGAAATCAGAGCTCCACCTGCCTATGCTTCCTGAGTGCTAGGATTAAAGGTGTTTGCCACTACCACCTGACTTCTGTCACTATTCTTTTCAAGTGACACACTAACAAACTTGTCTATCCTGTGACTGCACTTTTGAGGATCCTGGCTTATTCTGATGGTGGAGAAACTTCACCAAAACAACTGAATTCCTACTTTTTATTTTTTTTCATGATTTCCTACTTTTCTTTTGGTTCCTTCATTACTTTACATCAGCAGAATGAAACATAAAAATAAATCTGCTCAAATATTCAAAATGAGGAATGAACTGATATAGGGAATGTCAGCAGAGAAATGAACGTTATAGAAAATCAAATGGGTCTTTTCCTAAGGCAGCATTCCAAAGATTGAGTCATGCTCTAGTGCCAAGATCATGAGCCCTACCAAGTGAGAAAACAGTCAAGTCTAAGTTGGGTATCTCCAAGATGACAAACTAGAGACAGACCTGGATCTCAAGGCCTAGCAGAAGGAGTTCAATATCACAGCAGCCAAGGTTTTTACATCTGGGAGTAGTCAGAAAGCTATAATTTTTATTCCAGTTTATCAACAGAAATCTCAGAAAACCCAAGGAAAACTAGTGCATGATTTGGAGAGAACGTAGTGGAAAGTGCATAGTCTTTCTGTTCAGAAGAGAATTCTGCCTAAGCCAGCTTGAAAGATTGTGTGAAAAATAAACTGGAAAAAACCCAGAAGCTGCATCCTGACTGCTGTGCATGATGCAATACTTCAGGCATTACCTTCCCAAGTGAGACTAAGGATCTGGAAAACTAGAAGGATGCTGGCTTATAAAGGTTTACTGAGACAAAGTGCATAAGAACAGCATATAACACAAGGCTGAAATGTGTGTGTGTGTGTGTCTTTAAGAGTTCCCCAGAGCTTTTATATAAATAAATATGAAAGCTGGCAAGATGGCTCAGTAGATAAAGGTGCTTTCTGCCAAGCCTGAAAACTTGACTTGGATCCTCAGAACCCATGAAGTAGAAAGAGAACTGACTCCTCCTGTAAATTATCCTCTTACTGAAGTGGAAACTTCTGGTTTCTTTGGAAAATGAGTTATATCAAATGATGTTTTGCTGAGGCACACAGGTGAAAGGAAGAATGTTTTGCTAACGCAGACACAGGTGAAAGGATGGTTTGTTATGGCAGACATGTGAAAGTTTAGAGTGATATTTAGAAGGAATATAGACATGACCCCAGAGACAGCGGGAGCAGGAGCACCAGCCTGCTCTGCTTCAGTTCGCTGCTCTCTGCTGACAGCTCGCATGTTTGGTTCACCTTGCATTGCATTGTTGAGCTTTGTTGGTGGTGACTTGATAGAAATTCGCCAAAAAAATTCTCATGAGGTTCCTGTGGCTTCTTGCTGCTTCCGTGACCCAGCCTAGTAGGTGATCCTTAGGGTTTCTTCTGGATTGACCTGCCCTTGATGATTCCTGTGTAGTGTCTGCTGAGTGAACTAGTCTGCCACTAATTCACATTGGCATTTTGCTAGAAGGCTGGACTGCTGATATCCCAACAATAAAGATTAGACTCACCCTCAAAGAACTATTTCTTTTTTTTTATTCGATATATTTTTTATTTACATTTCAAATGATTTTCCCTTTTCAGGCTCCCCACTCCCCAAAAGTCACATAAGCCCCCTTCCCTCCCCGTTCTCCCATCCACCCCTTCCCACTTCCCTGTTCTGGTTTTGCCCTATACTGCTACACTGAGTCTTTCCAGAACCAGGGGCCACTCCTCCGTTCTTCTTGTACCTCATTTGATGTGTGGATTATGTTTTGGGTATTCCAGTTTTCTAGGTTAATATCCACTTATTAGTGAGTGCATACCATGATTGATCTTTTGAGACTGGGTTACCTCACTTAGTATGATGTTCTCCAACTCCATCCATTTGTCTAAGAATTTCATAAATTCATTGTTTCTAATAGCTGAATAGTACTCCATTGTGTATATATACCACATTTTTTGCATCCATTCTTCCATTGAGGGATACCTGGGTTCTTTCCAGCTTCTGGCTATTATAAATAGGGCTGCTATGAACATAGTGGAGCGTGTATCCTTATTACATGCTGGGGAATCCTCTGGGTATATGCCCAGGAGTGGTATAGCAGGATCCTCTGGAAGTGACGTGCCCAGTTTTTTGAGGAACTGCCAGACTGATTTCCAGAGTGGTTGTACCAGTTTGCAACCCCACCAGCAGTGGAGGAGTGTTCCTCTTTCTCCACATCCTCATCAACACCTGCTGTCTCCTGAATTTTTAATCTTAGCCATTCTGACTGGTGTAAGGTGAAATCTCAGGGTTGTTTTGATTTGCATTTCCCTAATGACTAATGAAGTTGAGCATTTTTTAAGATGCTTCTCAGCCATTTGAAGTTCTTCAGGTGAAAATTCTTTGTTTAGCTCTGTACCCCATTTTTTAATAGGGTTATTTTGTTTTCTGGGGTCTAACTTCTTGAGTTCTTTGTATATATTGGATGTTAGCCCTCTATCTGATGTAAGGTTGGTGAAGATCTTTTCCCAATTTGTTGGTTGCTGATTTGTCCTTTTGATGGTGTCCTTTGCCTTACGGAACTTTGTAATTTAATGAGGTCCCATTTGTCAATTCTTGATCTTAGAGCATACGCTAGTGATGAAAAGAACTATTTCTAAAAAGGTCTACTTCCCCTGTGTCCTAATAACTTTTCTTTTTTCCACTACCTTTGGTGGATTGTGGGCTAAAGGAGAAGTTGAACCCTTATTAAAGTAGGTTGAGAAAAATATATGCTAACATCTGATCTCCATGCAGACTATGGTACATACATACCCATACACTTGCTCACACACACACACACACACACTTGGATACATACACAAACAAACAAATAAATGTAATAAAAATTTAGTGATAACTAAGTATCATTCACAGGGAAAAAAACTACACAGGAATTCTATAACTGAAAAGTTAAACTTACTGGATTGCTACATCAGCTATGTACATGAAAAGAAGAGCCACTGAAATCACTAAAAACCAGTGTAATGCATCTGTAAACCCAGGTACTCAGGTTAAGGTAGGACTGTCAAATCCAGGAGTTTGAGGCCAGACTGAGCAACATAGTAAGATATCATCTACTTTTTCCTAAAGCTGTATTATTTCACACCTAGAAAAGAGTAGTAATATCCAGAAACTAGAAACAACCTAGATATCCCTCAACCAAAGAACAGATAAAGAAAATGTGCCTCAATTACACAATTGAATAATATGCAGCTATTAAAAACAAGGACTTCATGAATTTTGCAGGCAAATGGATAGAACTAGAAAATATCATCCAGAGTGAGGCAACCCAGACCTAAAAGGACATGCATTGTATGTACTCACTGATAAGTAGATATTAGCCATAAAGTACAGGATATCCGTGCTCCTGAACGACCAACTAAAGAGCATACAGGGGCCAGGCAGTGGTGGCGTACGCCTTTAATCCTAGCACTTGGGGGCAGAGGCAGGCAGATTTCTGAGTTCGAGGCCAGCCTGGTCTACAGAGTGAGTTCCAGGACAGCCAGGGCTACACAGAGAAACCCTGTCTCGAAAAACAAACAACAAAACAAAAAAGAAAGGAAGAAAGAAAGAAAGAAAGAAAGAAAGAAAGAAAGAAAGAAAGAAAGAAGAGAAAAGACACCCAGCACAGGAAGCTCAAAAAGGAGGAAGTCTTAAGTGAAAGTGCTATAGTTCCTCTGAGAAAGGGAACATAATATTCACAGGAGCAATAAGGGAGGCAATGTGTGGAGCAGAGTCTGAAGTAAAGGCCACCCAGCGACCACCCTACCTGGGGATTCATCCTATAAACAGTCACCAAACCCCGACACTACGACAAGAAGCATGTACCAAAAGGAGCATGCCATGGCTGTCTCCAGTGGGGCCCTGCCAGAGCCTTACAAATACAGAGGTAGAAACTAGCAACTAACTATTGGACTGGACTTGGGGTCCCCACGGGGGATCTGGAGGGTGGTCTGGAGGAGCTGAAGGGGTTTATAGCCCCATGGGAAGAACAATGACTTCAGACACCCAGACACCCCAAGACTCCCAGGGACTGAACCATCAACCAAGGGGTACACATGGTTCCAGCCAAAAATGTGGCAGAGGAAAGCCTTGTTGGGCATCAGTGGGAGGAGTGGTCTTTGGTCAGATAAAGGCTCAATAGAGCCCCAACAAAGGGAAACGGATGGGAGGGATTTGGGGGGAAGGTGGGAGTGTGTCAGGTAGAGGGGCATATACATAGAGGCAGGGGGTGGGAGGAGGGGTAGGGAATCTTTGGGGAGGGGGCTTTTGGAAGGGGAAAAATTGGGAAAGGTTTTACCATTGGCAATGTAAATGAAGAAGATACTCAATAAAGAAAGAAAGAAAGGAAGGAAGGAAGGAAGGAAGGAAGGAAGGAAGGAAGGAAGGAAGGAAGGAAGGAAGGAAGGAAGGAAGGAAGGAAGGAAAGGAAGGAAGGAAGGAAGGAAGGAAGAAAGAAAGAAAGAAAGAAAGAAAGAAAGAAAGAAAGAAAGAAAGAAAGAAAGAAAGAAAGAAAGAAAGAAAAGAGCATATAGGGGCTGGATGTACGCACCCCCCAACATATGTATCATATGTACAACTTGGTCTTCACGTGAGTCCCCCGACAACTGGAGCAGGGGCTGTCCCTGCCTCTGTTACTGCCTCTGGATCCCATTTCCCTAGCTGGGAGACCTTGTCTGGCCTTAGTGGGAGTTGATGTGCAGAGTACCCAGGGGAGCCTCTCCCTTCTCAGAGGAAAAGGAGAAGAGGGTATGAGGGGAGGGGTTGTGTGTAGGGAAACTGCAAGGAGAGGGGAGCTGCAGTCTGAATAAGTCAATAAATGAATAAATAAAATAATGGGAAAAAAGAAATTTAAAATTTTTTTCGAAAAAAATTAATAGTCTTAAGCACCATTAGGAAAATATCAATCTGTCTAAACTATATATACCAGAAGTCCCAGAAGGAGAATAAGATAGAAAAAATACTTTAAAAGCATGGACAAAATTTCCTAAAATGGCCGGGTGGTGGTGGTGCACACCTTTAATCCCAGCACTTGGGAGGCAGAGGCAGGTGGATTTCTGAGTTCAAGGCCAGCCTGGTCTACAGAGTGAGTTCCAGGACAGCCAGGGCTACACAGAGAAACCCTGTCTCGAAAAAACCAAAAATTTCCTAAAATTTAAGATGTTAAAATCTCAGCAATACCCAACCAGGAGTTTTAGGTGAACATGTCAAAGCCACAGACAGGTTGGAGATGGCTCACAAAGATGAGAGAAGATCCCAGGAGCCCACTGGCCAGCCAGTCCCGCCAATTGGTGATGAACTTCAAGTTCCGTGTAGGGCCTGAAGATGCCAGACTGTAACCTCTGGCTTTCACACTCTGCCAGTTAGAATGGGTGTTCAGTGTTTAGAACCATGAAAAACTTCAGTTTAAAGTGTTATAGAGAGCAGAGGGGCCCTGAGTGAGTGCTTGCTGTTGACATCAACACAGCCTCAGAACCACAGGATAATGTCAAAGTCTTTCTGGAATGGGGGTGGGGGATGGGTTCAGATAAATGGCAAGCCTTCTTTTCTGGTCTAAGTCCAAATATTGATAATATGTGTAGAAAATGTCTACCATAGCTCTCCCCACCATATTTACCACCTGAAGACTGTTCCCCTACAGACTCTTCCTACTGATTTTAGTAAAACCTGCCTCTATGTTCACCTATATAATAATAACCCTGCTTCCTCTTTATCTATAACAATCTGCCTCCTTATGCAGCTGTATGCAATAAACTTGCCTCCCTGTTCACCTGGATTGTAAGCAGGCTTAAGTCACATTTGGTGAATCTGACTGTTGAGGTTGTATAGAGGCAGGTGAAGGTTTGAAAAGATAATTGAATTTGTGCCCACCCAATTCTCAGTCCCTGTTCCTTTTGTGTGGGCCCACTGTAGTATGGGGCCCAGCACCCCTTTTTGTCCAAGACCTGAGCACATCACAGTTAATGGGCTTCTTGGCTGGGTGCGCTCTGTGAACATGCAGTCATAATCACTGATCCCTCTGCATTTTAAAGTCTCAAATGAAGATCTGATGCGACATTTCTGAAAGATCACTTTTCTTGCTGTTTTTCTTTTTCTAAAGTTTCTAAAGTTTTACAGTAAAGAACAATAGCCAGTGTAAATGACATAAATCACAGTCACCGAAAGAGCTTCTCCTGTGTTGTCTTAATAAGCCTCATTTTTAAAATTGCAGTAATACTGCCATTCTATTTATTGGTGCATTCTTTGCAGGCATTATTATGGTATTATGCTAAAGTACAGGTGTCAGCCCCAGCAAAACCAATAGTTACTAGTTTTCTGAGTCTCTTGAAGAAACCAAATAATATAGCAACTGGATCTCAACTTTGCCATTATTACAGATCTCACTATGTAGCCTGTGCTACCCTGGGACTTTCTATGTAGGCCAGGTTGACCTCAAACTCATAGAGCTCCACCAGTTTCTGCCTCCCAAGTATTGAGATTAATGATCTATACCACCAGACCAAGCTTTGACTCTTTTTCTTATAGAAGTAATATAGCTCATTTTGAAATGGCTCACACCTGCACTCAGGAGGCTGAGATAGGAGGACTGAGAGTTCAAGGCCAGCCTGGACTATATAGCAAGACAGTAGAAAAGCAAAACAGTAGGAAAAGGTGAAAATAGAGAAAGGGGAACAAGAACAACAATAGAACTTCTTGGGACTAGCAAGCTGGCACAGTGGGTAACCCTGATGACCACACAAGCCTGATGACTTGAGACCTGTATTCAGTCTCCATGATCTATGGTGAAAATGGTAAAATCAATTCCAGAAAGTTGTCCTCAGACATCTACAGTTGTGCTATGGCATGCATGTGCTCACAGTTACAAACATACAGACATTAGACAGAATCATTTATAAATGCACACACAATGATAAATGTTGGTATCTTACTGTATTCTTTTTAGAATCCCCATTCCTATGTATTTTGACACAGTTGTATTCATAATGTATGCAATATGTTCTATTGCTTTTTAATTTAATACATTATATGCATTTTGATGTTGTAGCATAGTCATCTAGTCATTAATTTTACTGTTTACCCAGATGTATATGAGCATCATATGTACATAGAACATCATACTCAGTATTTAATCCCCAGTACCAAGAAACAAAGAAAAAGGATGTTATTATAAATTAGCCATTTTTCTATTAATAGGCCTTTAGCTACTTTCTGCTAGCATGAAGAGCAGAACACTTCAAGAATGTGTACTGTGTCCTTGAGAAAATTATTGATCTTTTGTTTTGTTTTGTTTTTTTCAAGACAGGGTTTCTCTGTGTAGCCCTGGCTGTCCTGGAACTCACTCTGTTCGAGGCTGACCTCGAACTCAGAAATCCGCCTGTCTCTGCCTCCCAAGTGCTGGGATCACAGGCGTGCACCACCACCACCTGACTTATTTGATCTTTTAAAGATACCTACCTCATAAAGTTGTTTTAGGGATTAAGTAAAAGTATGTAATGCATTCAGCATAGTGGTTATTCAGAGCATGTGGTTCTCAATACGTAATAATTAACATTAGCGACTCTGGAATTCATATTTTAATGCATATAGCTTTTAATTTCATTGAAAATTTGAGGACTGAGTAGAACTTTTTATCAGACTCCATTTATATTTTTCTTGAAATTGCTTTTTAAAAGCTGTTTCAAATAATAGCAGCATTTGTGATTCAGATGCAAGTTCCATTATACTTTGCTAGCGATTGGAAGCCTGAAGATCTGGGTTCAAACCCTGAGCCCTACCTGGTCAAAAGAGAAAACAGATTCCTGCAAGTTATACTCTGCAATCCACACATGCACTGAGCATGAGGTGTACAAATAGAGTTGCAAAAATGAAAAAAATGAAGACATAATAAGAATATTAAGGGGATGCTGGAAAGATAGCTCAGCAGTTAAAAGCCTTGGCTGCTCTTCCAAAGGACCTGAGTTTGATTTTCAGCACCCATGTGGCTACTCACAACTGTTTTTAACTCTAAAAAAAATCTAATGCCCTCTTCTAGCTTCCTCCAGTACTAATCACACACATGATACACAGACATACATGCAGGCAAAATATACAAAAGAAATAATAAGGGGGCAAAAGAGCACAGAAATCTACTTATATTAGTTTCTTTGGTCTTTAGTCAACCTTTATAAAATCTTCCCAGTGTAAGGCAAATTTGGCAGCCAGAAACTCTTTAGAATGTATCAAAAGCTTAGTCTCATCTGGTTTAATGGATAACTAGTGATTTATAAAACCACAAAATTCTTCTCTTTAAACTTAGGATAACAAGCTGATGTAAGTCTGGATTTCCTCATCTCTGAGACAGATAACAGGTCTGACCTACCTCTCAAAAAATGAATGATGTCATGTCTTGCTTAAAGAATAGGAGAGCTGGGCATGGTGGCTCTTGCCTTTAACCCAGCACTAGAGAGTAAGGAAAAACCATAGAGCTCTGTGAATTTGAGGCCAGCCTTGTCTGCACAGTACATAGAATATTTCATGTCAGGTAATGCTATCTAGTGAGATCCTCAAGAAAATAAAAAGTAAAGGGGATGGGAGAAAGTTAATCATCTTAATTTCCATAACAGACCTGGTTAAAATCTGATTGAATTGAATTATGCATTTTTTCACCAGAAAAATAAATAAAGCCACAAAACTTCAAAAATTAAAAATTCTATCAAAGACCTTTAGTTATGAGCTTCTGTTATCGAGAGAAGAGGCTACAGCTGTAAGAGAGCAGCTGGTGGTGAGGAGGGGGATGTTAGGCAATCTCTCAGATTTTTATTTGTCGACCCTCTAAAATGTTAAATTGTAATACAATTTTATTCTCTGGATATAAGATTTAAAAATTCAAAGATTGATCATCCTGAGATCCTCTCTGAATGCTGAACAAACTTGGCTCTGTTAATCATTTCTTCTTGACTTTTCAAATAAATGTTCAAAATTAAATGGTTAGTAGAGAGAAGAAATCTGGGATTGTAATAGTTCATTAGATGGGCTCTTCATTAACATTCATAAGACGTCCTATATTTATTCCTGACCACCACAAATAGGAAGAAAAAAAGACTCATTGATGGCAGAGCAAAACAGTCTTAGAAAGGTGAGTGTTCTTACCTAGATTTTTTTGAAAACTTTAAAAAATAAGAAGTTTCTGACTTAGCAAAAAGTATTTTTAAAATGTCTAGCCAAACTGGATAGAATTAAATTATACCACCAAAAAAAAAAAAAAAAAAAAAAAACCAAATGGAGGACTGGGGATATAGTTCAAGAGTATTGCTCTTGGCATGTTGAAGGCCTTCCATCCATCCCCAAGACTGCAATAAATAATTTAAATTAAGTTAATTACAAACATAGGAATGAGGTAAAGGTATTTTCAAAATATAGGTAAAAATGTCTTCACTATCTGTGGTGTCATTAATTGGCAGGGTTCAGGAAGGACAGGAGAGGAAGGAGTTTCTAGAGCCTAGGAAGTTGGACAAACAGGAAAAAAGTCATGTTTTACTAAACAGACATATATTATAGAAGTAATTCAGCTGCAAATATGTATATATGCATATATATGAAATGAAAAACAGAATTACACACAATTTTTATAACAAGCATAGAGTGTTGAAGGGGAGAAAAGGGTTTCTTTGACTTACATAATAACCCAGTCACCATTCATTGAGGAAAGTCAAGGCAAGAACTCAACGAGGTGGTTACTTGGGGCAGGAGCTGATGCAGAGGCTGTGGAGGGTGCTGCTTACTGGCTTGTTCCTTATGGCTTGCTTAGCCAGCCTTCTTACAGAACCCAGGACCGCCCAAGGGTGGCCCCACCCACAATTGGCTTGGCTATCACACTTTCACACTTTAATCAGTAATTTTAAAAAAATGCCCTACAGGCTCATCTACAGTCTGACCCTATGGAGGCATTCTCTCAATTGAAGCTCCCTCCTCTCGATGAATCTAGTTTGTATCAAGTTAACACAAAACTACCCAACACAGTAGCCACTGCTCTTAAAAGTCAAGGGGGCTGGGCCTTTAATCCCAGCACTTGGGAGGCAGAGGCAGGCAGATTTCTGAGTTCAAGGCCAGCCTGGTCTACAGAGTGAGTTCCAGGAAGGCCAGGGCTACACAGAGAAACCCTGATTCAAAAAACAAACAAACAAACAAAAAAAGGTCAAGGGGATTATTCTAATGATAGGTGGCATCAAATCTGATCTTTGGTTTTCTTTTGTTTTGTTCTTTAAATAAGCACATCATTCAGAGAGGAACTGATAAGCACTAATAACTTAATATACAATTATATATTACAGAAATAATTAACAAACATTAATGTGTTATATGATAAAGAAAAGAAAACTGAGAAACTCACTCCTCTGGAAAAAAGGCAGGATTTCTAACCCTAGAGAATTGTTAAGAGTGTTGACTTCTCTAAAGAAGAATACATCAAATAGCAATTTAGTAACATATATTATACATAGAGTAGTTTATTTGACACGCTTTTCCATTGGTATTTAGTGACATGCCAATGATAGAAAAAGAAAAAAAAATGTCTTCAGCATAGAAACAATAAAGTTTAAAGGCAGGACAGCAAAAGCCAGTGAGCTGGCTAAGTTGGTAAAGATGTCTGCTGCTTAGTCTGAAGCCCTGAGATTGATTTTAGTACCTACATGCTGGAAGGAAAGAACCAACTCCTGTAAGTTATCTTCAAACCTACACATGTATGTCATGCATGTGCATCTCTTTCCCAGTCTCTCTCTCTCTCTCTCTCTCTCTCTCTCTCTCTCTCTCTCTCTCTCTCGCACACACACTCACACTCACACACACACACACACACACACACACACAAAATCAGGAAAGCTATCTGGAATTAGCATAGAATAATGATGCATATTAGCTAACAGGAGAATGGCACACTTGTGATTGAACTTTGAGACTGTCCTCTAGGTCACCACATAGGCTCTGGGAACAGAGCTCTATCAGAGCCCTCATGCCACATTTTATTTTCAGAGCTGTCTTTCCTTCCTATCACTTCATGTCAAGGCAGACTGTCAATAAAAGTTTGCTGATTTGAAGCATGAATCATTAGGAACTGAAAAAGGATAAAAAGAAAAGAAGTCAAAACAGGTAGGGCACTAGGGAACTGCCTTGGTCTACCGTTTATTAACCTAGAATAAAGTATGAGTCTACTTAGAGAAATATTGGGAGAATAGCCAGATAGAAGAAGCCAAAGAGTGAAGACAGTGGAAGCTGAATTATTCCCAGCAAGTAAGGGATATAGATGACAGTGTAGTCACACTAAATTCAGAGGTATACCTCTAATTTTGTAAAGATATACAACTCTGAACCCTGGTGATTAGTGAATCAGCTTGCCAGGAGCTCCCTGATGAAGCTAATTAAACAGTGTAAGGACAGTGGACCAATTTAAAGCAGTTTGCTAACAGTGTTACAGGAATGTTAAATAAATAATAATAGCAATAAAGACATAATTAATGGTGCATAAGCCAGGGAGCTAAGGGATTTAAGTCTTAGTGTTAGCCAATTTCCTTTGTGAGCTTCAGTGAGCAATTTATGCTAATAATTAGTATGAATAAATAGTATTATGGAGTGGAGGTTACTATTATGAACCCTAACAACTAAAGAATGAAGCTGAAGTTGGCTACTAAACATGACTGGCAATGAACAAATGACTCCATTTTTTACTGTATACTTGATCCATAATATTTCTTTTTGCGGGGATTTGGTTTTTTCGAGACAGGGTTTCTCTGTATAGCCCTGGCTGTCCTGGAACTCACTCTGTAGACCAGACTGGCCTCGAACTTAGAAATCCGCCTGTCTCTGCATCCCAGAGTGCTGGGATTACAGGCGTGTGCCACCACCGCCTGGCTTCCAAAATATTTCATATCTGTAGAAAGTGCTATTCACTCTATATCACAATCATATAAAAATATATTAAACAAAGGTGATTGAGCTTCTACAATTAATGGTTAATTAAATATAAGTCTCCACGACACTATCTAAACTGTATTAGTATAAAAACGTGATTGTTTTATAAGTGACACATGATGCCTCCTCCCTACTAGTAACAATGCAATAAGCTGACTTCTTTGTTGTTGCAGGCTTTTTATTTTTCAAAGCACTTTCACAAACATTAGCTGAAGCAGCCTTATCTATAATCTGACCACTCCTTGTGCACACATATTAAATATGAGCCAATTTTACAGAAAACACTATCACCTTCCCACTGCTCATAACATACTCCTTCTATTTCTTCTTTCAAAACATTTTCACACATATTAACTGGAGTGGAATGATCTTTCCATTCTTTGTTTCATCCCATGAAAACAATCCCCCAAAGAAAAACAACTATGAATAATTAAGAGAGATGATTTTGAGGCAACTAGTCTATGATTCTTTTTTGGGAGGGGAGGGAACTGGGCTTTTGAGACAGGGTTTTATATAGTCTGGGCTGGTTTCAGATTCACTCTGTAGCTAAGGATGTCTTTAAGCTTCTCATTCTCATCTCTCCACCTCTCAAGTGCTGGGATCATAGGCATGTACCATGATGTCCAGTCAGAACCCACAACTTTTTAACTGGATTCAACATTCCCAAAATTGTTGGAAGCAGAGCAACTCTTCAGGATGGTTGATGCCCTTTTCCTTCAGGATGGCTTAGGAGGCATCATCAGGACAGAATGTTTAAAGTGTAAGTGGGAACTGAGCTGTGGAAATAGCTTGGTTAGTAGTGGGCTTGCTTAGCATACAAGAGGCCATGGGTCCCATCCCAGAGCCTCATAAACTGGGCATGGTTTTCAAAAACAACAACAAGGAAATAAAAATATGGGAGCCAGCACACAACTTTAGCCTCAGCCTTTGAAGGGCAGAGGCAGGTAAAGAGCTACATAAGAGAGAAACTGTCTCAAGGAACCAAAAACAAACAAAAACTCCTTTGTAATAAGCTCAGGTCTAAAGTGTAATAAATGCTCACTGGAATAATTACTGTGATTATCACTAAAGGAAGAACATTCTACTCAAACTTTCAGAGTATCTGTTCAGGAGCTAAAAGAAAAAAATCACTTCAAGGCCAGCTTCTCCATGAGATCCTTCCTCAATAAAATGTTATATCACATTAACATAATAAGAATATTTTCTCCTCATTAACTCTTTAAAAATTAGAACTTGGGGCTGGAGAGATGGCACAGCAGTTAAAAACAATGGATGCTTTAACCAGGGACCCAGGTTTCAATTCCCAGCACCCACATGGCAGCTCACAACTATTTGTAACTCCAGTTCCAGAGGACCCAACACACTCACATACACCTACATGCAGGCAAAATACCAAGGCACAAATTAAAAATAAATGAAAATTTAGATAAAAATTAGAACTTGGGTTGTGTGTAAACATAAGGTTTACTTCCAAGGGAAAGGCTATAGTTCTAAGAGCAGTGCTTGGCTACACAGCCTTGTAGTACAAGCAGGCATACTGCTCTCTGAGATATGCTGCTTTGGCCAAGTATGGCCTGGCTCCACAAGTGTGGTCAGTTGTCCAACAAAGTCTATGTACTGCAGGCACTAGGAAACAAATCTCAAGAAAGTTGTTAGGAAAGGGAAGGAGAAAGGCAAAATAACCAGCATTAGATGTGACTTCACCCTCAAAGTTTGCATGCACCCACACATGTGGTATATATACACGTAGAAACATACACACAATTGAAAAATTATCTTTAAAAACTTAGTGTTTCTCTAAAAATCAAACTTAAGTGGGCAGCCGGGTGGTGGTGGCGCACTCCTGTAATCCCAGCACTCTGGGAGGCAGAGGCAGGCAGATTTCTGAGTTTGTGGCCAGCCTGATCTACAGAGTGAGTTCCAGGACAGCCAGGGCTATACAGAGACACCCTGTCTCAAAAAAAGCAAATCCAAAAAAAATAATAATAAAACTTAAGTGGGCATCCTATGTTTTTATTTACTAAGCCAGGAAATTCCATCTTTTAGAATAAACCTATTTCAGAAAATACAAAACTCATTGACAGAAGAGATTTAGTCTCAGGGAAGTTAGGTAATTGTTTACCTTGTAGAAACTTCTTGAAGTCCAAGCCACCATAAACACTTCCAGTAGAAGAAACTGTAAGGAAAAAAAGCACACAAAAATGTAAGACAATTACAAATATTTGACTTTAAAGAAATCAGTGGGACTCTGAAAATACTGCATTTAGATACAGAATATTAAAGGGAGATCTTATTAATGAGTGCAGTATAAATATAGGGCAAAAGAGGTATTTTAAGGTTCAATGACTATGTGGGGGTTGGTGATGCCACAGGCAGTTCTTTTCACCTATATTTAGGACCTATAATCAACACCAGGACTGTTCCTTTAGATGCTATTCTACATGAAAGACCATGATTAAGTATGGGATACTCCAAACTGCAACTATTTATCAGAGTATAAGATGCCAGTAACTAATGTTGAATTTAAGATTTAATTAAAATATTGGCCCTTCTTTGAACTAATTTTACTGTGAAATTGAAGATATTTTGCCAGTCAATTGGGTTAAAAAATACTTGCACCTAGATTTCAAAGAAGAGCCAATGCTTTGTCCTCTTTTTAAACTGAGTTTAATTAGAACTTTGCTTCTCTTTTCAAGATCCCAGAGACTCGCCCTCCCTAACTCTAATGCAGGGAGAAGTTGTTCTCTGAATACACTGAAGAATGAGCCTCTGTGATGAAAACAAAAATTGTCTTTAGTTAAAAAGTCTTTAGTGACTCTAAACACAGCACACAGAGATAACTAACACTCCTCCTGTGCTTCAGAAATGTTAGCAGTTAGGCTTTTACCCACCAAGATGGAAGATTTGACCATTCTAAAAGCAAACACATAACAAGACTAATGTTGAACAAAAATGAGGTTTCCTCCACAAAGAGTCAGAAAAAAAACTAGAGGAAAATAGAAAAAAAAAATAGAAGACAAAATTTTAGAAAAGAAAATTATACAAATGCACTAGCTAAATTAACAGAAACTTCTGTAGAACTGCAAGCACAATTTATCACACCCAAAGGCCCTGAGCTACATGAGAAAGGCTGAGCACTGGGCACAAGGGAGAGAAAGTGACCGCAGCAAGGCACAGCACTGTGAACTGTCAGAACGAAGCATGGACTGCTGAGTCTCAGTCTACTCCTCTTCCTAAGCACACCTAGACTACATTTTATAGGCTCCTTTGCAAATGCAGAGCAGTTATGACAATGAGACTAAGTCTCAGCCAAAAGAATGGGAACAGAAATAATCCATGTAATTTCCAAACCTATTCTTATAAATATTTGAATTATAAACCTTGTTCTCTTTCTCCATCCTTAGTTGAATGGGTAGATATTAGAGGTCTAGGGAAACAAGAAGCCACAAGACTGACAAATCTTGGAAACTACATTAAAAACAAATACACACACACACACACACTGGTGATAAAATAAAGTAAAAACAAACATTTTATCTGTTAAGTCACTGAAATTTCAAAATTATCTATGATATATAATAAAACACAGGTTTAAAAAAAAGTATTATATAAGCTTATAGGGAGAAAAAGAAAAATAGGTCATGTACAAGATAATTATAAAGACTTCAGAATTTCCAATAGCAATAGCTGAGTTACTAAAGGTATAGAGTAAAGACATTTTCAGAAATACAAAATCTCAAGAAATTTACTTTCCCAACACTCTTCGTCAGGAAGCTGCTAAGAGTAATCACAACAGTGAGTAAGCCAAGAAATAAATTGGAACTCAGAAAACAAAATCCAACACAAGAGGAAAATAAATCAAGAAACACCCTGATTAATGATAGAAAGAAGACCCCAAAATTAAGTGTTACGTATCAGATACAGAAAGTACCAAACTTGGACCATGTTGGGTGCTAGCATGGTGGCTTATGCCCAAAAACCCTACCACTCAGACGGCTAAGGTAATAGTACTGCTATGAGTTCAAGGACAATCCAGGCTATACAGTGACACCCTGTCTCAGAAAACCAAAAGAAGAGACTGGTGCTATAGCTTAGTTAGTAGAATGCCTGGTATAAACAACTATTGTGGCTCCCCAGCAGCACATAAACCAGCTGTGTAGCATACACCTAGTACTCTGGAAATAAAGGAAAGAGGAGCCCCAGTTAGGGTTACCCTTGGCTATATGTTGAGTTAGAAATCAACCTGGCCCACACAAGACCCTTTCTTTAAAAGGCAATAATAATGGCTGGGCAGTGGTGGTGCATGTCTTTGATCCCAGCACTCAAGTTGGCAGAGGCAGGTAGTAGATCTCCAAATCCTAGGCTAGCCTGGTCTACAGAGCAAGTTCCAGGATAGCCAAGGCTACATAGGAAAACCCTGTCTCAAATAACAAAACAAACAAAAGCCAATAATGATGATCCCTTTTAAAAAATAATTTAAGGGGCTAGAGAGATGACTCAGCACCTAATAGTGCTTAGGGCTCTTATAAAGAAGCAGAGTTCAGTCCCCAGAAACCAAGTAGGCAGTTCACAGCTTCTATAATTCGAGCTCTAGGAGGCTCCAACACCTTTTAGCCGCCTTAGGCATGAACTTTCACATGTACATCCCTACACACTGGAACATAAAATTAAAAATAAACATTTTTAATGAAAAAGATAATATATCACAAATAAGTTTAGAAACAGGTATTTAAAAACAATCAATTATCCGGGCAGTGGTGGTGCAAGGCTTTGAGCCCAGCACTTGGGAGGCAGAGGCAGGCAGATTTCTGAGTTTGAGGCCAGCTTTGTCTACAGAGTGAGTTCCAGGACAGCCAGGGCTACACAGAGAAACACTGTCTCGAAAAAACCAAAACCAAACCAAACAAAACAAAAACAAAAAAAAAAACCAATCAATTAATATGGTTAAAAGTATTAGTCTTCAGGAGGATATAAGTCAGGGGGCTGGGTCAAGGCCATCATATAGCCCTTTGGGGGTGTCTGTGTATCTATCTATACAATACATCTGGGTATGGGTGCAAGAAATTGTGTATGCATTTGTGTGGAGGCCAGAGGTTGACACTGCATTTCTTCCTTGTATCTCTACCTTATCTTTGCCTTTTCACGTGTACATGGTATTGGAGCATGTGTGTGTGTATATATGTATGTATGTGTGCATGTATGTGAAGGACCAGGATTGATGTTAGCAATCTTCCTCAATTGCTATTCCATTTTATTCTATGAGGGAGGGTCCTTTGAAAACAGAGCTCACCCATATTGCTAGTCTCACTAACCAGAGACCTCCTTCCAAGGCTCTAACTTTATAAGCAGTTCACCATACTCATCCAGCATCTAGGTAAGTTCTGGATATGGGCACTCTCAGCCTAGGCTGATCTGTACCTCATTATATATGCCAGGCTGACCTAAAATTCAAAGCAGTCCTCCTGCCTTGGCCTCCCAAGTGTTGTGATCCACCATGCCTGGCCTGAACTATCCAACCATTAAAATTGTGTACCTATGTAACAGATAAAATCTAAAACAAGGAAGTTTGTATATTTCAAAATGTTAATGAAGTAGATCTCTACATGCTAACACAAAACACTGACCGCTTTTACTAAACAGCTCGTGAGACTGTAAAATACCAATTTGTTTTTTTTTTATTTTTTCTTTTTCTAAATTTTTTCGAGACAGGGTCTCTGCATAGCACTGATTGTCTTGGAACTCATTCTATAGACCTGGCTGGCCTAGAACTTAAGAGAGGTGTCTCTACCTCACAAATGCTGGGATTAAAGGCATGTGTCACTGTTTCTTTAAAAAGCCAGTAACTAATAATAATAATCTAAAATATATACTGAATGTTAATAATTATTCTGAGAAGTCATATAACTAGAAAGTCTTGCTCTCCAAGTATGTTTCTATAATGGCACACTATGTCAAGCATATATCACCTTTTTCTTTCTTTCTTTCTTTCTTTTTTTTTTTTTTTGGTTGTTTGGATTTGGTTTTTTTGAGACAGGGTTGTCCTGGAACTCACTCTGTAGACCAGGCTGGCCTCGAACTCAGAAATCTGCCTGCCTCTGCCTCCCAGAGTGCTGGGATTACAGGCGTGTACCACCACCACCCGACCACCCTTTTTCTTGATAGACATAACTATGTGAAGATATATAAATGCAAATGTCATCTATGCCAGACATGCTGAAGAAGTCCATTATGCTCAAAATGCCCATGCTGGGGTTAAAGGTATGTGTCACTGTTAAATTACTACTTGTGTGTTCACAAGGACCACTGATCTGCAGGTCACGAGTACTTGAATATGGAACAAAATATAATATTTTTTCCTGTGGAGAGCTTTTGGTACTGCTTATAGAAATTTGGCAAGTACTTCTCACTGGGCTCTGGAGGAAGAAGTAGGATCAGATAAGAGAATTCACGTTTGAGCTAATGCAAGGATCAAGGTAAACACAGCCAAGGAATGTGTGACTTCCCTTTTGTCTTGGTAATCCTGATAAGACCCCAGACCCAGTGACTTGGGGACTTGGTTCACTGGTCTGTTTGATTACTCACCTCTGCT